>NC_057811.1:406022724-406030704 GCF_018294505.1 Triticum aestivum | reverse complement strand
GCCGCCCCGCGCGCCGCCCTTCGTCGCACCTCGCCCCTCCGGCGGCTCCTCTCCCTCGCTGTCGTCTCCAGCTGCTCCACCGAGCTCCGTCGCCCTAGCTCGAGCCAGATCCCGAACGGGTCAACGCCGACGGTTGACTTCTTTCCCCCTCTCGAATTTCTCCAAGTCTGAAAATATTTGCGTAATATGCCTCTGTTCGTCGCATCATAACTCTCTGCATATAGCTCCGTTTGGTGCATGTAATATATCGAAATGTTTGTTAAGAGATGCTCTTCATTTTGTTCCATTATGCCATGTTCATTTGAGTCCATCTTGATGCACAAATCTCTGATGCAAGAGTGCTATATGCTGTTAACTGCTGTTACTTATCAGATCTTAGGGTTTTGTTATTTTTGTTGCATTTAATCTGTGCATCTTATGGGCATGAGCCCTACATGTGTTTTGATGTATGCCATGCCATATTTACAGAGCTGTATGCCATGTATTTTTGTGATCTATTTGGTGACTAGCACAAGCATGCAAACTAGGCTTCGTGATGTTTCTGATTTCAGAGACTTACTAATTTTGCCAAGTCTGTGACTGCTGTTATTTTGTTGCTATGTATCCATGTGTCTACAGAGAGATCCATGCTTCTTTTGGTGATGTTCATTAAGGATGTTTTGTAGATATATTTGTGCTCTATCCATCCATGTCCCTGTGTGCAATTATCGAGTGACATAGCATGTCTTAATCTTGCTCTACTTTTGCTATAAAATGTTCCTGGCAGATTGTTTACATGATATTCAATTTTGCCAAGCTTGTTGTAGTTGATCCATACATTCTATGTATTTTCTCTTGCCATGCATAGCTTCATAAACATGCCATATTGCTGTAGGTATGCTTGTTTTGTCATGCATTGCCTTGTGGTGAGTGCTTCAAGCTCACCAAGATGCCCTCATAATGTCAGTTTCTGCCATGCTCTGTTTTCTGCCAAGTCTGTAACCTGTTAACGAACCTTGCTATGTTTACATGGTTGCCATCATATCTTCTGGTCCTTTTTGGCTTATGGTCAGTAAGGGACTTTTGTTATATAAATTTAGTAGATTCATGCCATGCCTTGTTTGGCTATGTTAAGTTCATTTATCTTGTTGATTTCGTGCTCTGAACATTGCTACGTGATGCTGTTTCAGGCATGTCCAGTAATTTCACCAAGTCTGTGAACCTGATATCTTTTGCACTTTTGCCATGCTTGTTTGAGCCTCTTATGTTGTGATCTATCCGTAGCTCAGTGTTCATCTTTTGTCAAGCATCTCCTGTAGATTATTGCCATATGCTTTGTTGCTATGTTGGAGTGACATAGCATAGTGACTTGATGCATTTTAAGTGCTATCATGCTGTTAATCGCAGATTCGTGTCATTCTTGTTTTGCTCGCCAATTGCAAACCGTGCATCCGTTTCCGGTGATCTTTATATCGATTTTGACCGAAATCATCTCATCTTTACAGTGGCATGCTTGGTTTGCCAAGTTACTGCCTTGTTCATCATTTTTCTTCCGGAGCACGCATATGCATCGCATACCACATCTCGCATATGATGCATGTTTTGCATCATGTTGCTTGTGCATTTCCCGTGATTGATTGTGGTTCTGTTGCTTGTGTTCTTGTTTCGGGTAGAGCCGGGAGACGAGTTCATGAACGAGGAACGTGTCGAGTGAGCTTACGAGGATCAAGCTTTCGACAACTCTGAGAACCTTGCAGGCAAGATAACCATACCCTCGAAATCACTTATATCTTTGCTTTGCTAGTTGTTTGTTCTATTGCCATGCTGCGCTACCTACCACTTGCTATATCATGCCTCCCATATTTTCCATGTCAAGCCTCTAACCATCCTTTCCTAGCAAACCGTTGTTTGGCTAAGTTACCGCTTTTGCTCAGCCCTTCTTATAGCGTTGCTAGTTGCGGGTGAAGTTGAAGTTGGTTCCATGTTGGAACAAGGATATTTTGGACTATCACAATATCTCTTATTTAATTAATGCATCTATATATTTGGTAAAGGGTGGAAGGCTCGGCCTTATGCTTGGTGTTTTGTTTCACTCTTGCCGCCCTAGTTACCGTCATACCGGTATTATGTTCCTTGAGTTTGCGTTCCTTACGCGGTTGGGTGATTTATGGGACCCCCTTGACAGTTCGCCTTGAATAAAACTCCTCCAGCAAGGCCCAACCTTGGTTTTACCATTTTCCACCTAACCCTTTTTCCTTGGGTTTTCGCGAGCCCGAGGGTCATCTTATTTTTAACCCCCCCCCCCGGGCCAGTGCTCCTTCGAGCGTTGGTCCGAACTGAGTAGACTGCGGGGCCCCCTCGTGGAAACTCGAGGTCTGGTTTACTCGTAGGATGTCTCATCCATTGTGCCCTGAGAACGAGATATGTGCAGCTCCTATCGGGATTTGTCGGCACATTCGGGTGGCTTTGCTGGTCTTGTTTTACCATTGTCGAAATTTCTTGTAAACCGGGATTTCGAGACTGATCGGGTCTTCTCGGGAGAAGGTTTATCCTTCGTTGACCGTGAGAGCTTATAATGGGCTAAGTTGGGACACCCCTGCAGGGTATTATCTTTCGAAAGCCGTGCCCGCGGTTATGAGGCAGATGGGAAGTTGTTAATATCCGGTTGTAGAGAACTTGTCACATGACTTAAATAAAATACATCAACCGTGTGTGTAGCCATGATGGTCTCTTCTCGGGGGAGCCCGGGAAGTGAACACGGTTTGAGTTATGCATGAACGTAAGTAGTTTCAGGATCACTTCTTGATCTCTAGCTTCGCGACCTTTGTGTTGCTTCTCTTCTCGCTCTCTTTTGCGTATGTTAGCCACCATATATGCTTAGTGCCTGCTGCAGCTCCACCTTTACACCATCCTTTCCTATAAGCTTAAATAGTCTTGATCTCGCGGGTGTGAGATTGCTGAGTCCTCGTGACTCACATATTCAACCAAAACAGTTGCAGGTGCCGACGATGCGAGTGCAGATGACGCAACCGAGCTCAAGTGGGAGTTCGACGAGGAACGTGGTCGTTACTATGTGTCTTTTCTTGATGATCAGTAGTGGAGCCCAGTTGGGTCGATCGGGGATCTAGCATTTGGGGTTATCTTATTTTCATTTGGATTTGACCGTAGTCGGTCCATGTGTGGATTTTGGATGATGTATGAATTATATTTATGTATTGTGTGAAGTGGCGATTGTAAGCCAACTCTCTTTATCCCATTCTTGTTCATTACATGGGATTGTGTGAAGATGACCCTTCTTGCGACAAAACCACAATGCGGTTATGCCTCTAAGTCGTGCCTCGACACGTGTGTCGGAGTAAATGGCCACGGGTAGCCTAACCGACTACCCCTGGCTCTTCAAAAATTATCAGGCCATTTGAGCCTTCAAGCATTCAAGGCATTGGGCCGCCTTCCCCCGGCCGGCTACCCCCGGAGCCGACTCTCAGAAGGAGACACAGTCTTAGAAACCTCCCCCAAGATAACTACGAGTTGGCCGACTCCAGGAAGCCGGCCACAGCGAACGCCGACTCCCAACAGCCGGCCATGGAGAACGCCGACTCCAAGAAGCCGGCCAAGACCGCACCCACCAAAACTACGCCCCATAACGGTGACAAGATGGGGTGTGGCTACAGAGCGGCCAACTACCCCGAATCCCGAGGCAGGCATGGCCGCAGGACGCCGTACGGGTCAGCCATCTCCCGTCCGGCTCGGAACTGTAGCCATGCTGGCCTCAACGTCATCCACGACAGACGCCAGTAAGGCCCGCGGGCGGCGGCCCCTTTAGCCAGAGAGAGGCACGAAGGCGGCCCGGCCTCCCCTAGTCGGCCAGGGGCGTAGCCGGCCCCCAGAAGCCCGCTACCCCCCTCCCTCGAAACATGTGCCACATTAAGGAGACAAGACGAGGTAAGGCTGCAGTGAGAGCCCTCGAGGCGGCACACTGTAGCCACGGTTACCTCGACAAAGCCCTCGTCATCAGGGGCGAGGCTACAGTAAACAGCCGCTGACAAGACCCCCAGGCGATGGGGCCGGCCTGTCGACCAAGAGGCCGGCAGCCGGCGGGACCCACCTGTCGGCGGGCCCCAATGACCGGCGGAGAAGCCGGCGAGCGCAGACGCTGACGACTGGGACCCGCGCCCAGCCGGATTACAATTGTACCCCCGGGGGGTAGGCCTATATAAACCCCCCGGGGCACCCATGCAAAGGGTTGGCTTCTTAGAGTTACACACACACCATATAGAGAGGGAAGCGAGAGCTAGACTTGCTCTTCTTCTCCCTTGAACCCGACAGCTCAAGGACCACTTGTAGCTAGTCTTTCTGATCTAGTGATCATGCGGAGACCCTGCAGAGCACGACTAGGGGTGTTATCTCCACAGAGAGCCCCGAACCTGGGTAAGATTCGCCGGCGAGCATGTCTTCGCCTCATCCCGTTTCCAGGCACCAGCGACGTCTTACTGGCTCCCACAATGATAAGCCAGCCGTTGGCATATGTCGCACCTACCACCCGACATTTGGCGCCCACCATGGAGCCAGGTGCACCGTCGTCCGGAGACCTATTCTGGACGGGAACCTTTTTCCTCCCCCGCGAGCGCAGCCAGCCTGCTGCGCCCGATGGCGTTTGCCCCGACGCGCTGCAAGGCGTCGACGACGCCTGCGCGACGAGCCGCCTCACCGATCTGCTCGGCGAGGCTCGCATCTCCGACGAGCCCGCGTCCGACGCGGGCACGGACTACCCCGAGAGCCGCCTCGTCAGCCTCCTTGACCAACTTCACGTCTCCAGCGAGCCTACCGCAGACTTGGAGTCGGTCGGCTCCACCGACCCGATGCTTGTCGATTCCGACACGGCATCGCTCGACGCCTACCCCTCCGACGTGGTGGTCTTTGACGACCCTCTCCCTCGAGCTGACAGCGGCAGCAGCGCTGTCACTGAAGTGTGGGTCATCAGCCACGTCGCCAACTCGGGCGAGAACGCCCACGACGCCCTGCGAGCAGCGATGCACGACTTATCCGTCCCCATCCCGGCCGACGCCAACGCCGAGACCTTGGAGGCACGCCACCTCGCCCTCATCGCGGAAGGCCAGAAGATAGCCTCCATGAGATGCCTCACCGAGGCCCACCAGCGCGATGTCGACCGCGCCGCCTTCGGTACGCCGCCGCGTAGCGGGCCGAGCCGAGCCGGCTTCATCCAGAAGCGCGGCGCGGCTATCGCAAGCATGCTGGGGGCAGATCGCCCCGTCTACGCCACCCCGCTCGAGAATCTACGAGCCGCTCAGGCGGCCGCTGAAGAGCTAAATGGGTTGGGAGCCGATGAGCTCCCCTACATGACAAGGCGGATCCAGCAGCTGATCGATGTGGCCGCAGAACGGCACGAAGCCGGCGCCCGCGCTGATAGTCATCCCCCGCGCCAGGAGCACGCCGCGATGTCCCGATCGCCGACTGCGAGCGGCGCCGCAGGAGGAAAGACAAGGACCGGCTGCTAGCCGCAGCCGGACTCGTATCACCATCGAGCGCGACGCGGAAGGCCGCCCTCGAGCAGTGGAGCGCCAAGGAAATCCGCCTCCTCCCCCGCCTCGAGGAGAGAGACATCCCACCCCGCTGCCTGTCACGCATCCGACTCTTGGTGGCCGACTAGGCCGCCGCGAAGGAGTCGGCGAGAACGACGCCCTCCACCGAATCGACCGCCTAGCTCGATCCCTGGCGTTGGAAGAAGAAGACGATGTCGGCCCACCATGCTTTGGCCCCCGCATCCGTGACGAGCCCTTCCCCAAAGGGTTCTCGCTCCCCAGAGACACGCCCAAGTACAACGGCTCTTTAAAGCCGGAAGATTGACTCATCGACTATTCTACTGCGGTCAGCATAGCCAACGGCAACAGACGCGTCGCCGTGAAATACGTCCCCCTCATGTTGCAAGGCACGGCGCGCACCTGGCTCAACAGCCTCAAGCCCTATAGCGTCAACAGCTGGCTGGACTTCACGGAAGTCTTCGTCCGCAATTTCACCAGCACGTACAAGCAGCCTCCGAAGCCTCGGCAGCTCTCCCTATGCGTCCAAGGGCCCAACGAGTCGACCCGCGACTACCTCACGCGGTGGGCGGAGCTCTGCAACTCCTGCGAGGGGGTGCACGAGGTTCAGGCCATCGAGTACTTCACCGCGGGGTGCCGAGAGGGCACCCTCCTCAAGCACCGGCTCCTCTGCGACGAGCCGGCTACCCTCGACGAACTGCTGATCATCGCGGATAAGTACGCCACGGCCGAGCTCCGAGTGGAGGCCTCTGGGAAGGTGCTTGCTCCGGCTCCCAAGACGCCGGCTAGCGAGTCCAGTCGGTGCCCCTACCAGAACGACCACAAGCGCAAGGCCCCTATGCCGCCTTCCGCCAGTCGGCAGGTGGCCACAGTTGAAGATGAGCAACCCGAAGAACGGCCCGCTCCCAAGAAGAAGGGTGGCGGGCCAGCTTGTCAGCCGGCTTTCTCCTACGAGCAGACTCTCGACGCCCCCTGCAAGTTCCACAGCGGCGCGAAGCCGTCCAACCACACGACCCGAAAGTGCCACTGGCTCACGCGAATCTCCAAGGGCGAGGGGCTGGTGCCGCCTCCACCGCCCGGCCCGCCGCCTCCAGCCCCCCAGCAGCCGGCGGCTCGGCCGGCAGTCGGAGCCATTCAAGATGAGTTCCCTGAAGAGCACGCCGCCTACGTCGTCTTCACAAGCCAAGCTGAAGACAAGCGTAGTTGGCGCCGTCAGCATCAAGAGGTTAACGCAGTCGCCTCTAGCGCTCCCGAGTTCATGCACTGGTCCGAGAAGCCCATCAACTGGAGCCAGGCCGACCACCCAGAGGTGATGCCATCCCCTGGCTCCTATGCACTAGTCTTGGATGTCACCCTCGCGACGGAGAGGCGAGCTGCCCGATTCTCCCGCGTCCTGATTGATGGCGGAAGCAGTTTCAATATAATGTACCGCGATACCATGGAGAAGCTGAACATCAAGGCGAAAAGGCTTATCTTCGAGTCACACCAATGAAGGGTGCTCACCGCTTTGGAATCAAGGGCAAACTAGCTCCTCGCTATATTGGCCCATTCACTATTCTCGAAAAGCGTGGAAAAGTGGTATACCAACTGGAGCTACCGCCGAACCTTTCTCAGGTTCATGATGTGTTCCATGTGTCACAGCTCCGCCGTTGCTTCAAGGACCCAATCCGAGCTGTGGATCATGAAGTGCTCGAATTGCAGCAAGACCTCTCCTATAAGGACCATCCGGTCCGCATTCTCGACCAAGCTGAACGCCGCACACGTCAGAAGGCGATCAAGTTTCTCAAAGTCCAGTGGTCGCACCATTTTGAAGATGAGGCCACTTGGGAACGAGAGGATCGTCTGCGCGAAGAATACCCCGCACTGTTTCCTTCTACCTCCTAAATCTCGGGACGAGATTTCTTGTAGTGGAGGAGATTTGTAACGCCCGGATAATCATGCTACAGTAATCTCACGTTAATGATGGCACGTCACCTCTGTCACTGTAATTAATCTCGGGATAATTCGAAACCGTTTCAAAAGTTAAATTCAATTTAATGTCAATAATAAAAGTTTTCAAAAATTTAAACAAAAATGTTTGGTGGGTGACAGATATTGCACTGATAATTATTGTGGAGAGAACACATTTTTATAAAATGCCTAAATACTTTTAAATGAATTAAAACAGAAAAGAAAATGCAACAAAAAAAGAAAGAAAGGAGGAGAAGCCCCCCCCATTGGACCCCTTGGCCCAACTGGGCCACGACCCAGCCAGGCCGGCCCATGCCCATGGCCTACTTACGCCTCTACCCCCCCTGAAACCCTAGCCGCACCCCACACCCCCACGATCCCCTCTCTCCCTCGTCTCTCACTCGATCTGGATCGGGAGGTAGCGACCCCGATCCCGCGTCGCCGCCCGGAGGCCCTCGCCGTCGCGCTCGCCCCGCCGCCCGGATCGCCGTCG
>NC_057811.1:406015622-406022181 GCF_018294505.1 Triticum aestivum | reverse complement strand
CGCGAGCCCTGGCGGGTTCGTCCCGCCCCGCCACCCGTTACGCCCGCTCCGCCGGACCCCTGTACCACTAACTAGTGGGTCCTCCCCCTGTGTCAATGACAGATGGGGCCCACGCCCCAGAACGAAAAATAATAATAATAAAGAAAATAAAAATATAAATAATAAATAAAATAATAATAATAATAAAGATAAAAATAATAAATTAATAAATAAATAAATAAATAAATAAATAAATAAAATAAAAATAATTTTAATTAATTAATTAACTAAATTAATTAAGTTAATTAATCCTATTTAAATTAATTAAACAGTAATTATTTAGCTAAACCCTAATTAACCTAAACAAAGAATGACAGGTGGGTCCCACTGGACCCACATGTCAGTTTGACTTAGTCAACCCCTGTTGACTGCTGATGTCAGCATGACATCATGCTGATGTCATAAATCTATTTTCGAATTAAAATTAAATAAATAATTAAATTCCAGAAATTAAAAAAATCTTTAGAAAATCATATCTTTTAATCCGTAACTCGGATTAAAATATTTTCAACATGAAAGTTGCTCAGAACGACGAGACGAATCCGGATACGCAGTCCGTTCGTCCACCACACCTCCCTAACCTACCGAACTCGCAACTTTCCCCCTCCGGTCCGTCTGTCCGAAACGTGAAACAGCGGGAATATTTTCCCGGATGTTCCCCCCTTCGCCGGTACCACCTACTGTCGCGTTAGGACACACCTCGCACTGCTCATTGTCATGTCACGCATCGTCATGCTTATGTTTGCATTGTATTTATTGTTTCTTCCCCCTCTTCTCTCCGGTAGACTACGAGACCGACACTGCTGCTGCCCAGTTCGACTACGGAGTTGACGAACCCTCCTACTTGCCAGAGCAACCAGGCCAGCCCCCCCTTGATCACCAGATATCGCCTACTTTTCTCTATACTTCTTGCATTAGAGTAGTGTAGCATGTTACTGCTTTCCGATATCCTATCCTGATGCATAGCGTATCCTTGCTACTACTGTTGTTACCTTTACCTGCAATCCTACATGCTTAGTATAGGATGCTAGTTTTCCATCAGTGGCCCTACATTCTTGTCCGTCTGCTCTGCTATACTATCGGGCCGTGATCACCTGGGCGGTGATCACGGGTATATACTTATATACTTTATACATGACACATGTGATGACTAAAGTCGGGTCGGCTCGTAGGAGTACCCGCGAGTGGATCTTTGTGGCGGAGCGACAGGGCAGGTTGAGACCGCCTAGGCGAGAGGTGGGCCTGGCCCTGGTCGGCGTTTGCGGTTACTTAACACGCTTAACGAGATCTTGGTATTTGATCTGAGTCTGGCCATTTGGTCTATACGCACTAACCATCTACGTGGGAGTAGTTATGGGTATCCCGACGTCGTGGTATCAGCCGAAGCTCTTTTGACGACAGCAACTGAGTGGTGCGCTTCACATTGGACCGTAAGCTCGCGCTTGTATTAAGGGGGCTAGGTCTGCTTCCGGCCGTGTACGCAACGTGCAGGTGTGCATAGGGCGATGGGCCCAGACCCCTGCGCGCATAGGTTTAGACCGGCGTGCTGACCTCTCTGTTGAGCCTAGGTGGGGCTGCGACGTGTTGATCTTACGAGGCCGGGCATGACCCAGAAAAGTGTGTCCGGCCAAATGGGATCGAGCGTGTTGGGTTACGTGGTGCACCCCTGCAGGGAAGTTTATCTATTCGAATAGCCGTGTCTCTTGGTAAAAGGACGACCCGGAGTTGTACCTTGACCTTATGACAACTAGAACTGGATACTGAATAAAATACACCCTTCCAAGTGCCAGATACAACCCGGTGATCGCTCTCTAACAGGGCGACGAGGAGGGGATCGCCGGGTAGGATTATGCTATGCGATGCTACTTGGAGGACTTCAATCTACTCTCTCCTACATGCTGCAAGATGGAGATGGCCAGAAGCGTAGTCTTCGACAGGACTAGCTATCCCCCTTTTACTCTGGCATTCTGCAGTTCAGTCCACTGATATGCCCCCTTTACACATATACCCATGCATATGTAGTATAGTTCCTTGCTTGCGAGTACTTTGGATGAGTACTCACGGTTGCTTCTCTCCCTCTTTTCCCCCTTTCCTTTCTATCTGGTTGTCGCAACCAGATGTTGGAGTCCAGGAGCCAGACGCCACCGTCAACGACGACACCTACGACACTGGAGGTGCCTATTACTATGTGCAGGCCACTGACGACGACCAGGAGTAGTTAGGAGGATCCCAGGCAGGAGGCATGCGCCTCGTTCGATCTGTATCCCAGTTTGTGCTAGCCTTCTTAAGGCAAACTTGTTTAACTTATGTCTGTACTCAGATATTATTGCTTCCGCTGACTCGTTTGTGATCGAGCACTTGTTCGAGCCCTCGAGGCCCCTGGCTTGTATTATGATGCTTGTATGACTTATTTATGTTTTAGAGTTGTGTTGTGATATCTTCCCGTGAGTCCCCGATCTTGATCGTACACATTTGCGTGCATGATTAGTGTACGGTCAAATCGGGGGCGTCACAGTATCGAGATACCGACGATCAAATCTCGGGCAAGTAACATACCGGTGACAAAGGGAACAACGTATGTTGTTATGCGGTCTGACCGATAAAGATCTTCGTAGAATATGTGGGAGCCAATATGGGCATCCAGGTCCCGCTATTGGTTATTAACCGGAGACGTGTCTCGGTCATGTCTACATAGTTCTCGAACCCATAGGGTCCGCACGCTTAACGTTACGATGATAGTTTTATTGTGTTTTGATGTACCGAAGGAGTTCGGAGTCCCGGATGAGATCGGGGATATGACGAGGAGTCTCGAAATGGTCGAGACGTAAAGATCGATATATTGGATGACTATATTCGGACTTCGGAAAGGTTCCGAGTGATTCGGGTATTTTTCGGAGTACCGGAGAGTTACGGGAATTCGTATTGGGCCTTAATGGGCCATACGGGAAAGGAGAGAAAGGCCTCGAAAGGTGGCCGCACCCCTCCCCATGGTCTGGTCCGAATTGTACTAGGGAAAGGGGGTGCACCCTTCCTTCTTTCTCCTTCCCCCTTCCCTTCTCCTACTCCCACAAGGAAAGGAGGAGTCCTACTCTCGGTGGGAGTAGGACTCCCCCCTATGGCGCGCCTCTACCCTTGGCCGGCTGCCTCCCCCTTGCTCCTTTATATACGGGGTCAGGGGGGCACCCCAGAGATACAACAATTGATCCTTGAGATCTCTTAGCCGTGTGCGGTGCCCCCCTCCACCATATTCCACCTCGATAATATCGTTGCGGAGCTTAGGCGAAGCCCTGCGTCGGTAGAACATCCTCATCGTCACCACGCCGTCATGCTGACGAAACTCTCCCTCAACACTCGGCTGGATCGGAGTTCGAGGGACGTCATCGAGCTGAACGTGTGTAGAACTCGGAGGTGCCGTACGTTCGGTACTTGATCGGTCGGATCGTGAAGACGTACGACTACATCAACCGCGTTGTGATAACGCTTCCGCTGTCGGTCTACGAGGGTACGTGGACAACACTCTCCCCTCTCATTGCTATGCATCACCATGATCTTGCGTGTGCGTAGGAAATTTTTTGAAATTACTACGTTCCCCAACAGTGGCATCCGAGCCTGGTTTTATGCGTTGTTGCTATGCACGAGTAGAACACAAGTGAGTTGTGGGCGATATAAGTCATACTGCTTACCAGCATGTCATACTTTGGTTCAGCGGTATTGTGAAATGAAGCTGCCCAGACCGACATTACGCGTACGCTTACGCGAGACTGGTTTCACCGTTCGGAGTACTCGTTGCTTAAAGGTGACTGGCGGGTGTGTGTCTCTCTCACTTTAGTTGAACCGAGTGTGGCTACGCCCGGTCCTTGCGAAGGTTAAAACAACACCAACTTGACAAACTATCGTTGTGGTTTTGATGCGTAGGTAAGATCAGTTCTTGCTAAGCCCGTAGCAGCCACGTAAAACTTGCAACAACAAAGTAGAGGACGTCTAACTTGTTTTTGCAGGGCATGTTGTGATGTGATATGGTCAAGACACGATGTGATATAATTTGTTGTATGAGATGATCATGTTTTGTAACCGAGTTATCGGCAACTGGCAGGAGCCATATGGTTGTCGCTTTATTGTATGAGATGCTATCACCATGTAATAGTTTTACTTTATCACTAAGCGGTAGCGATAGTCGTAAAAGCAATTATTTAGCGAGACGACAACGATACTACGATGGAGATCAAGGTGTCGCGCCGGTGACGATGGTGATCATGACGTTGCTTCGGAGATGGAGATCACAAGCACGATGCTTCGGAGATGGAGATCACAAGCACAAGATGATGATGGCCATATCCTATCACTTATATTGATTGCATGTGATGTTAACCCTTTATCCATCTTATCTTGCTTTGTTTGACGGTAGCATTATAAGATGACCCTTCACTAAATTATCAAAGTATAAGTGTTCTCCCTGAGTATGCACCGTTGCAAAAGTTCTTCGTGCTGAGACACCACGTGATGATCGGGTGTGATAGGCTCTACGTTCAAATACAACGGGTGCAAAACAGTTGCACACGCGGAATACTCAGGTTAAGCTTGACGATCCTGGCATATAACAGATATGGCCTGGGAACACGGAGACCGAAAGGTCGAGCATGAATCATATAGTAGATATGATCAACATAGTGATGTTCACCATTGAAACTACTCCATCTCACGTGATGATCGGACATGGTTTAGTTGATATGGATCACGTGATCACTTAGAGGATTAGAGGGATGTCTATCTAAGTGGGAGATCTTAAGTAATATGATTAATTGAACTTAAATTTATCATGAACTTAGTCCTGATAGTATTTTTGCAAATTATGTTGTAGATCAATAGCTCGCGTTGTTGCTTCCCACTGTTTATTTTTGATATGTTCCTAGAGAAAATTATGTTGAAAGATGTTAGTAGCAAAGATGCATATTGGATCCGTGATCTGAGGATTATCCTCATTGCTGCACAGAAGAATTATGTCCTTAATGCACCGCTAGGTGACAGACCTATTGCAGGAGCAGATGCAGACGTTATGAACGTTTGGCTAGCTCAATATGATGACTACTTGATAGTTTAGTGCACCATGCTTAACGGCTTAGAATCGGGACTTCAAAGACGTTTTGAACGTCATGGACCATATGAGATGTTCCAGGAGTTGAAGTTAATATTTCAAGCAAAAACCCGAGTTGAGAGATATGAAGTCTCCAACAAGTTCTATAGCTAAAAGATGGAGGAGAATCGCTCAACTAGTGAGCATGTGCTCAGATTGTCTGGGTAGTACAATCGCTTGAATCAAGTGGGAGTTTATCTTCCAGTTAAAATAGTGATTGACAGAATTCTCTAGTCACCATCACCAAGTTAGTAGAACTTCGTGATGAACTATAGTATGCAAGGGATGACGAAAGTAATTCCCGAGCTCTTCGTGATGCTGAAATCGACGAAGGTAGAAATCAAGAAAAACATCAAGTGTTGATGGTTGACGAGACCACTAGTTTCAAGAAAAGGGCAAAGGGATAGAAGGGGAACTTCAAGAAGAATGGCAAGCAAGTTGCTGCTCAAGTGGAGAAGCCTAAGTCTGGTCCTAAGCCTGAGACTAAGTGCTTCTACTGCAAAGGGACTGGTCACTGGAAGCGGAACTACCCCAACTATTTGGTGGATAAGAAGGATGGCAAAGTGAACAAAGGTATATTGGATATACATGTTATTGATGTGTACTTTACTAGTGTTTATAGCAACCCCTCGGTATTTGATACTGGTTCAGTTGCTAAGAGTAGTAACTCGAAACGGGAGTTGCAGAATAAACAGAGACTAGTAAAAGGAGAGGTGACGATGTGTGTTGGAAGTGGTTCCAAGATTGATATGATCATCATCGCTCACTCCCTGTACTTTCGGGATTAGTGTTGAAACTAAATAAGTGTTATTTGGTGTTTGCGTTGAGCATGAATATGATTTGATCATGTTTATTGCAATACGGTTATTCATTTAAGTTAGAGAATAATTGTTGTTCTGTTTACATGAATAAAAACCTTCTATGGTCATACACACCAACGAAAATGGTTTGTTGGATCTCGATCGTAGTGATACACATATTCATAATATTTAAGCCAAAAGATGCAAAGTTAATAATGATAGTGCAACTTATTTCACTACTGGAATCAGCTAATTTGCCATCTGCTAGCTCTTTGTCGTCTGCTAGCTGACGGCAAAGAAGCTCTTTGCCATCAGCTACACATAAGCAGACGGCAAAGAAAAGGCTGACGGCAAAGAAGCTCTTTGCCATCATCCAGCTCTTTGCCGTCTGCCAGCAGACGGCAAAGAATCTTTGCCGTCCGCTGGCAGACGGCAAAGAGTGTGGTGGCCCCCACCCCCCGCTCGTTTGAAAAAATCTTAACGGCCCACCTCTTTGCCGTCCGCTAGCAGACGGCAAAGAGGAGAAAGGCGGACGGCAAAGGCTGGCTGACGGCAAAGAGAGCACTTGCCTAACGGCAGGTACCCCCCC
>NC_057811.1:405862982-406014646 GCF_018294505.1 Triticum aestivum | reverse complement strand
CCCGACCCCGACACGGCACCCCGAGACCGACACGACACCCCGACCCCCGACACCTCCCGAAAAGGTGTTCTTTGGCCTTCCAGAAGCCGACGGGGTCATATATTTGTGAATTATTAGTTAGGTCATATATCTTTCGATTTTGTTATGAAAAACATCATATATAATTGTGTTGCTCGGGTAGTTTTAAATGTGCAGTTGTTTCATCGCTGCGAGGTTTGGTGTTCGACGACCTCGCCGTGCGTTTGACGAGCTCTGCCCCTTCGTTCGTGGGTGAGCACAAATGACATGTCCTCCTCCCCCATTAATTATTTGATCTATTCCGATGAAACTTGATAGCTAGATATATATGTGTCTTAAATCATCAGTATGCGTAACCAATATGTGTCTCCCGTTCAAAAGCGTCATAGTTATAAATATGCATGCATTTGCATATTTATAACCTTGATTCTTTCGAATTGTGCAACGCTATCCATGGACAGCCCGAGTATGTTTAGATTGGGTTCGTTTTCCCATATGCTTTGCTCCAGATCCGACGCATAAATTTCGTCAGTGCCTCCCCTGTTGTTCTCCGGGTACACATCCTCTCTGTTTATTGCAGAGACGTGTATCAGGAGAACAGCGGGGAGGTGCTGCCGAAATTTTGGGTAGGATCCGGGGCATAGCATGGGAAAATGAACCCAATCTAAACATACTCGGGTGGGATTAGGATCTATCATTACCTATTAGAGTGTAGGTTGCATGGATGTAATAAAATTGACAAAGTAGATCAACTGATGAATACATACATGGTGAATTATATATATATATATATTTGTTGTGTGTCTAGTAGCTCTGAAAGTCAAGATGAGTGATTGTGCGTGGATGTACACCGGTCACACTGGTCAGAACAAATGGAGCACTGAATGGTTCACAAAAACCAAGGGGTTTGTGCGAGCCGCATTTGCAAATGGCCAGAGGAAAACCTGGTGCCCCTGTTTACGGTGCGGCAATTGGGAAAAGAGGACAGAGGCTGAAATGGGCAAACACTTGCAGAAGAGTGGTTTTACGCCTGATTATACGGTGTGGACATTTCATGGTGAGTCTGCCCAACGTGACCGAGCTGAGGTGGATCGTCGTCGCACCGACGAGCATGGTACCGGGATGGAAAACATGGTGCAAGACTTTGATGATGCTCGGGATTCGGACGAGGAGATGGAGGAATCTGCAAAGGCCTTCAATGAAATGTTGGAGTCTTCAAAACGTCCGCCCCATGAGCACACTGAGCTTTGTCAGTTGGATGCCATCTCACAAGTAATGGCTCTGAAGGCTCAGTTCAACTTGGGCAGAGAATGGTATGATGCAATGATGACAGTATTTAGACGCTTTCTACCCAAAGGCCATGTAATGCCTGCAAACCTGTACCAGTCGGACAAAATCCTCCGTGCACTGAAGATGCCCTATGATAAGATACATGCCTGTGAGAAAGGATGTGTCTTGTTTAGGCTTGACTATGCGGACTTGAACTATTGTCCCATTTGCAAGTCTTCCAGGTATGTTGTGGTAGACAACGGTATGGGTGAGAAGACACAGACCAAAATCCCCGTTAGTGTTCTTCGGTATATGCCAATCGTACCAAGACTTCAACGTCTTTTCATGGTCGAAGAGACGGCCAGACAGATGACATGGCACAAAACGGGCAAAAGAACTGAACTAGATGCAGATGGGAATCTGATGATTGTACACACATCTGATGGTGTTGCGTGGAAAAAGTTTGATGAATTACATGGTGACAAAGCGGCAGATCCGAGGCATCCTCGAGTCGGCATCAGCACGGATGGGTTCAGTGTGTTTGGTATGACGGCAGCCCAATACAGTTGTTGGCCCGTATTTGTCTTTCCACTCAATCTCCCCCCGGACAGATTATGCAAAGAAAGAACATTTTCCTGACGTTGATAATTCCAGGGCCCAACTATCCGGGGAAAAATATGAATGTGTACATGCAACCGCTTAAGGACGAATTGCAAGAAGCCTGGGATAATGGGTTCAAGACATATGATGCCTATAGCAAAAGGAACTTCATAATGCGTGTCTGGTACATGTACTCGACGCATGACTTGCCGGCGTATGCGCTATTCGTTGGCTGGTGTGTGCATGGAAGGTTCCCGTGCCCCACATGCAAGGGAGCTCTTGAGTTTCGTTGGCTTCAGGCCGGTCGCAAGTTTTCTTGCTTCGACATGCATAGACAGTTCCTGAATCCTCGCCATAAGTTCAGGAAAGACAAGAAGAACTTCATCAGAGGTAGAGTTGTCAAAAACTCTGCACCACATGCATTGACAGGCCAACAGACCCTGGATCAGTTAAACGCTCTCGAGCCAGATCCAGAGCGTCCAGGGTACTTCAAGGGGTATAATTCTAAGCACGCCTGGACTCACAAAACATGCTTATGTGATCTGCCTTACTTCAAAGACCTCCTTTGCCCACACAACATCGACGTGATGCACACTGAGAAGAATATCGCCGAGGCACTTTTTGGTACATTGTTCGGCATAGATGGGAAGTCAAAGGATAATACTAAGGCTAGAGTCGATCTGGAGGCGCTATGTGATAGGCTGTTACAAAACATGAAAGAACCGAAAGGAAAGCAGAACTGGACGAAGCCAAAGGCATGGTTCAATCTTGGAAGGCCAGCTATGAGGGAAATTATCTTGTGGGTGAAAATGCAGTTGATGTTCCCCGATGGGTATGCAGCGAATCTACAGAGGGGAGCCAGTCTTGATAAATTGAAGATATTTGGTCTCAAGAGTCATGATTGGCACATATGGATTGAGCGGGTAAAGCCGGTGATGTTGCGTGGCTTCATCCCTGAGGATGAATGGCTAGTACTGGCAGAACTCAGCTATTTCTTCCGTGTTCTTTGTGCGAAAGAACTATCGCCCGGCGTGCTAGAAGAAATGGAAGAGTTGGCGCCGGAGTGGATCTGCAAGTTAGAGAAGATCTTTCCACCGGGCTTCTTTAATCCAATGCAACATTTGATTTTGCATCTCCCGACCGAGGCAAGATTGGGGGGGGCCGTGCAAAATCGTTGGTGCTACCCAACTGAGAGGATGCAGAAGACGCTTCGACAAAAATGTAAAAATAAACATAGAATTGAAGCATCGATGGCTGAGGCATTCATCACTGAGGAGGCGGCAAACTTCGTGACAGCACACTACGAAGCCAAAAATCGTCATTTGCATAATCCGAAGCCTCGGTACAATGCTGACGACCCTAAAAAGGGTGGATCCAACCTCAGCCTATTCAAAGGGAATCTCGCACCAGCCAGTGAATCCAGTATCTTTGGATAACCAACAATGGCGGACCATTTCGTTGTATATCT
Source organism: Triticum aestivum (assembly GCF_018294505.1). Lineage (NCBI taxonomy): Eukaryota > Viridiplantae > Streptophyta > Magnoliopsida > Poales > Poaceae > Triticum > Triticum aestivum. The sequence goes on along the minus strand of NC_057811.1, from coordinate 406,011,291 downwards.
TCAACAACCTGATAGAAGTGCGGCCGTACATCGAGTAAGTTCTCGGTACATAGTTTCGCAACTTCTATTTCCTTTGAACTGCTCTTATTCCTGGATATTTCATACAGTCGATACGTCGCCTTATTCTCGTATGGAGCGGTGATCCAAAAGGATTCTGTCGAAGAGTATGAGCTTCTCGCAAAGCAAGGAGGCGGCTATCCCGGTTTCATCTCTCGGTTCAAACAAACGGTAATTTCTATTAGACTTGTAGGCTAATTTGTAGGCGGCTATCCCGGTTTCATTCGCTAATTTGTGCGTAATGCAACAATCCTTTCATATTAAACTTGTAGGCTAATTCAGAGTCTATGGACGCCGAATTGAGACAAGTCGCTAATGGTTTTGACTATAAGGTCCGTTCATTTGACAAATACGACATCAACGGGTATCGCTTTCGTACCTATGGCAAAGAGCTATCTATGGCCGACCGAAAGTCTACAAATTGTTGTGTATCTGCTATCGGCGAAGGAGGTACCGAGTATTATGGGAGAGTTGAAGCAATTTATGAACTTCTATTCTATGGTGAAAACCCATCGAATGTCGTAGTCTTCAAATGTTATTGGTTTCAGCCGAAGGAGACTAGAAGGACTCATGAACATATAGGGCTAGTTGAAATCAACCAAAGCACCCATTTAGATGTTCCTGATGTCTATATTACGGCTCAACAGGCGACCCAAGTATTCTATCTACCGTGGGCCTACCAAACTAATCCAAATCTGAAAGGTTGGGATGTCGTTTATGAAGTGCCGCCACGTGCTAGACTATCTCCCCCAAAGGAAGAGGATTATGAACCTCACATTAACCCAGACACATATGAAGGAGAATTCTTCCAAGAGACACGTCTTTCCAAAAAGCATTTCAAGAACCGCTATACTTCACCCCAAAACATTGAAGTAGACAGCGACAGTGAATCGGACATCACCCCAGAGGAGGAACAAGAAGAGCCGGAACAAGAAGAGGTTACTGCTGCGGATGACCTGTCATTGCTTGACCGATTATGTCAAGGTGGCCTTGCACATGTTGATGCCACTGAACCCTATGAGCCCGTCATTGATTATAATGATGATGATTATGCATTTATTGATGATACTGATCGAGATTATTAGTAGTGTCAGGTATTAAATTTTTTAATGTTGTATTTGATGATGATACACTTAAGTGATACACATATTATTATTCATGTCGGTCTTTTTTTTATGTTGTACTAATTTCGTTTACTGTATGTCATGGCAGGTGTTGAAAGATGGTGGGCGCTGGTCGGGAGCGCGCCAAGGCCCCTTCTTCGTCGGCGCGTGGTCTGAGGTCTTCGATTCCAGACGTACCTCTCCGCCGAGCGTTGCTGGACAGTATGTCCACACCGCTGGGCCCTTCTTCGTCGACCGCGGTGCCCAGCAGGGGACGAGGTAGGAAGACAGGAGGTGGGGCACGTGGTCGCGGGAGAGGAGGTAGGGTGACTGCTAGGGCGCCTTCCTCGCCGCCACCCCCAGCTGTTTCACCCGGGCACGTGACTGCTAGGGTGGACTCGTCCGAGGAGGAGGCTACATGGACTCCGGTCCATGAGCCTCCGGTCCACGGGTCTTGGGCCCACGAGCCTCGGGTCGACTGGCCTTCGGCCCACGAGAGTTCGGCCCACGAGACCCCGGAGGAGCACACGTCCGGATGGGGTACCTGGCCGGATCAGCCCGAGGAGCCGAGTGGCCATGCTGATGATGGCGGGGAGCCGACTGATCTTGAGGAGGAGGGTGGCACCGTCTACCAGCGTGGTGCTACATGGCTCCCGTCTGTGCCGGCGACCCGCGAGCAGAGGTGGTTGATCTTCCCTGATGGGGAGAGGTACGTAAGTGCATTTAATATTTTTGTACCTTCTGCATTCACGTTTCTTCAAATAACAAATGCGTTGGCCTTGTCATGTTGCAGGGGTTGGGACCACCATCATAGTGTCCGCCGGCCCAACTCCATCCTTGGAGTTCTTTGCCGGCAAAACTTCCCGGGGTTTGTCACGTTGCCTGGTGAGGGTCGGCTTCCAGAGCATGGGTTGAGTTGGGAGCACTACGTGGCTGCCCCGGCCCCGCCGGATGTCATTATCGACGGTGTCGTGTGCGACACTAGGGCAGACACGGTGATCAGGACGTTCTGGGTAATTTCTCCATTACACATTTCAAAATCTGCAACTAGCTAGTTATTAATTGTACTAATCAATATTGTCTCATTTGATTGCAGACATTCTACAGGTGTGAGGAGGGATACGAGGAGGACAACGCAAATGTTATCCAGAACGTCTGCAAGCGCCTACTCCAGAACTTACGGCACGAGGCTCGGGTGCAGGCTGTTCAAGACTACTACGCCTTGCGTGGTATCAAGAAGACCAAGCCGGCGTGCCGCGATAAGTTCCTGAGTAAGGAGAAGTACATGAAGGTAATTCTTAAGGCCTTCTACTTAAGTTCCTTCATTTAGTAATTCTTAGCCATAGCGCTCAAGTTTCTATTTGCTAACTCAGGCGCCTCCGAGATGGTGTGCGGATCGGATGGATTGTTGGGAGGTGTTGGTCGATGAGTGGTGCTCACAAGAATGGCTAGCCCTCCACAACCAGGCCAAGGACAAACGTGCCCAAATGGAAGGTGTGCCACACCATCAAGGCAGCTCCAACTTATATCAGTTCGGGCGCAACTAGGTATGTGGTTTGCTTCATGATTCATGCAATTCATTCATCATGCTAGCTTGAGCCCTTTAATTACTAATTTTCATTGTTTCTCTCTTTCAGGCACGCTACAATAAGGCGGATAAGGTGCCAGAGGTGTACGACCAGTATGCCATGGCCCACACTGGCTCTTTCAAGAAAGTCAAGGCTTTCTCTCAGTCTGACCTCGATGATGCAAACAACTTCACCAACATCTCCTCCCACAACAAGCTCGTGAGATATAGAGATGAGGGGAAGGCGAGGAAAGGGGAGGACTTTAACCCGAGCCAGGGTCCCATTGATCCAGAGCTGGTGATGATATCTGGTGGCGGGAGGTCCCATGGCTCCATAGCCATTGGAGATGGACTTATCTGTTGTCCTAGCACTCTCCCGGAGATCAAGGCGCGCCAGTCGAGCTCCGCTCCTGAGATAAGGCCTCGTGAACGGCTAGTGCAACTCGCCATCAAGGTTAGTGATACGTACTCAGTTATCTTTCTCCATTACATTGTGTGCGCTTCCATCAATGATTACAAATGGTCATGTGAGTGGTGTTGCAGGCTGCTATACAGACTGAGAGAGATAGAACGGAGAAACTTCTGGCGGAGGCGGCGGAGAGGCAGCGGGAGATGGAGGAGAGGACGAGAAAGATGATGGAGGAGGAGAGGGCACGGAATGACATGCAGGCAAGGGCCATGTACGAGCTCCTTGTGGTAAGTTTCTTCTGCAGATTACTTGATAGTCTTAACATTTGAGTCTCATTACTAACTAGTATGACTCTGTTCTGAAAACCAAATGTGCAGTCTGTGTGCGAGAAGTCCGGTCAGCCCGCTCCGCCGATGCCAGTGATTGCTCCTGGGAGCACGGTGAGTTTAGTTTGAATGGACATTACTTGGTAGTCTTAACATTTGAGTGTCGTAATGCTAACGAGACATTGGAAATGATCTTTGGTGCAGCTTAACTCCAGAAACGCATCGCACTAGCCACCCCGCTCCTACACCTCCCTGATCACGGTAAGTTTCTCTAGTGTTTTGCTTAACAAATGCATAAAGACCTAGACTTAGCTTTATTTCCTCCAATATGCTTACCATAATGACCTAGAGTTAGCTTATTTTCCTCCAAAATGACCCATTTTACCTAGGTTAGCTTATAAATGATGCAGTTCATCCAAGTTAGCTCAAAAATGACCCATTTTACCTACATTAGCTCCAAAATGATCCATTTTACCTACGTTAGCTTTAAAATGGCCCATTTCACCTAGGTTAACTCCAAAATGACCCATCTTACCTAGGTTATCTCATAAACGATCCATTTCAACTAATTTAGCTCATAAACGATCCATTTGACCTAAGTGAGCTAAAAAACGATCCATTTCACCTAAATTAGCTCTTAAATGATCCATTTCACCTAAGTTAGCTCAAAAAGATCCATTTCAACTAAATTAGCTCTAAAATGACCCATTTTACGTAGATGAGCTCCTAAATGATCCATTTTACCTACGTTAGCTTTAAAATGACCCATTTCACCTAGGTTAGCTCCAAAATGACCCATTTCACCTAGGTTAGCTCCAAAATGAGCCATTTCACCTTACTTAGCTCAAAAACGATGCCCTTCACCTTAGTTAGCTCATAAACGACCCATTTCAACTAAGTTAGCTCATAAATGATCCATTTCAACTAAGTTAGCTCATAAACAACCCATTTCAACTTAGTTAGCTCATATATGATCCATTTCACCTAAGTTAGCTCATAAATGACATATACTTCTTGTTCTAGTCTTCTTCTTGTTCTAGTCACCTATTTCTAACTTTCTTATTTACCATTTTGCAGATTTCATTCACTTCATGGAAGCTAGCTTGCTATGATGGAGTGCTTGCTTTTCCTTTGATGAAACTTTGCATTGTATCTAGCTTGCTATGATGGAACTTGCTATCTTCATGAAACATTGCATTGTAATACATATATATGGATGGAACAATGTGTATGGATGGAACTTGCTTATGTATGAACAATGTGTATGGATGAAACTGATGTGATATGTGATATGAAACTTATGTGCTGGATATGTGCTGGATATGTGATATGAAACTTATATATTTTCTGTGCAAATTGTGGGATTTAATAAAAAACAGACAATATGCAGGCTCTTTGCCGTCTGCCACCGACGGCAAAGAAGCCACGTGGCAGCCAACTGTGCTTCATGGGAGCTGACCCATTTGGTCAGTTTGCCTACAGTGGCAGACGACAAAGACTTTGCCATCAGTGGCAGACGGCAAAGAACCTGCCATCTAGTGACGTGTAGATGACATCATAAGGCGGACGGCAAAGACTAGAGAAATTTTGCCGTCTGCGGCGGACGGCAAAGGTCTGCCGTTAGCCACTTAACGGACTGACGGCGCAATTATTGCCGTCCGCCCTCTTTGTCGTCCGCCGCAGACGGCAAAGAGCCTTTGCCGTCCGCCGCCAGGAAGCAGACGGCAAAGCAGCTGTTTACCATAGCCTTCTTTGCCGGAGCCTTTTGCCGTCCGCGGCTGACGGCAAAGGTCTTTTCCGTCCGCCTTTCGAGCCTTTGCCGTCCGCCGTGGCAGACGGCAAAGTAGTTGTTTCCTGTAGTGTTTGTGGCACTGCCGTTTAGGTCATATTGGTGTAAAGCGCATGAAGAAACTCCATACTGATGGGATTTTGGAATCACTTGATTATGAATCACTTGATGCTTGCGAACCGTGCCTCATGGGCAAGATGACTAAAACACCGTTCTCCGGTACTATGGAGAGAGCAACAGATTTGTTGGAAATCATACATACAGATGTATGTGGTCCGATGAATATTGAGGCTCGTGGCGGATATCGTTATTTTCTCACCTTCACAGATGATTTGAGCAGATATCGGTATATCTACTTAATGAAACAGAAGTCTGAAACATTTGAAAAGTTCATATAATTTCAGAGTGAAGCGGAAAATCATCGTTACAAGAAAATAAAGTTTCTACGATATGATCGTGGAGAAGAGTATTTGAGTTACGAATTTGGCCTTCAGTTAAAACAATGTGAAATAGTTTCACTACTCACGCCACCTGGAACACCACAGTGTAATGGTGTGTCCGAACGTCATAACCGTACTTTATTGGATATAGTGCAATCTATGATGTCTCTTACCAATTTACCACTATCGTTTTGGGGTTATGCATTAGAGACAGCTGCATTCACGTTAAATAGGGCACCATCAAAATCCGTTGAGACGACGCCTTATGAACTAAGGTTTAGTAAGAAACCAAAGTTGTCGTTTCTTAAAATTTGGGGTTGCAATGCTTATGTGAAAAAGTTTCATCCTGATAAGATCAAACCCAAATCGGAGAAATGTGTCTTCATAGGATACCCAAAGGAAACAGTTGGGTATACCTTCTATTACAGATCCGAAGGCAAGACATTCGTTGCTTAGTATGGATCCTTTCTAGAGAAGGAGTTTCTCTCGAAAGAAGTGAGTGGGAGGAAAGTAGAACTTGATGAGGTAACTATACCTGCTCCCTTATTGGAAAGTAGTTCATCACAGAAACCAGTTTCTGAGACACCTACACCAATTAGTGAGGAAGTTAATGATGATGATCATGAAACTTCAGATCAAGTTATTACCGAACCTCGTAGATCAACCAGAGTAAGATCCGCACCAGAGTGGTACGGTAATCCTGTTCTGGAAGTTATGTTACTAGACCATGACGAACCTACGAACTATGAGGAAGCGATGATGAGCCCAGATTCCGGGAAATGGCTTGAGCCATGAAATCTGAGATGAGATCCATGTATGAAGAACAAAGTATGGACTTTGGTTGACTTGCCCAATGATCGGCGAGCCATTGAGATTAAATGGATCTTCAAGAGGAAGACATACGCTGATAGTAGTGTTACTATCTACAAAGCTAGAATTGTCGCAAAAGGTTTTCGACAAGTTCAAGATGTTGACTACGATGAGAGTTTCTCACTCGTATCTATGCTTAAGTCTGTCCGAATCATGTTAGCAATTGCCTGCATTTTATGATTATGAAATTTGGCAAATGGATGTCAAAACTGCATTCCTGAATGGATTTCTGGAAGAAGAGTTGTATATGATGCAACCGGAAGGTTTTGTCGATCCAAAGGGAGCTAACAAAGTGTGCAAGCTCCAGCGATCCATTTATGGACTGGTGCAAGCCTCTCGGAGTTGGAATAAACGCTTTGATAGTGTGATCAAAGCATTTGGTTTTATACAGACTTTTGGAGAAGCCTGTATTTACAAGAAAGTGAGTGGGAGCTCAGTAGCATTTCTGATATTATATGTGGATGACATATTGCTGATTGGAAAATGTAGAATTATTCTGCAAAGCATAAAGGAGTATTTGAAAGGAGTTTTTCAAAGAAAGACCTCGGTGAAGCTGCTTACATATTGAGCATCAAGATCTATAGAGATAGATCAAGACGCTTGATAAGTTTTTTCAATGAGTACATACCTTACCAAGATTTTAAAGTGGTTCAAAATGGAACAGTCAAAGAAAGAGTTCTTGCCTGTGTTACAAGGTGTGAAATTGAGTAAGACTCAAAAGCCCGACCACGGCAGAAGATAGAAAGAGAATGAAAGTCATTCCCTATGCCTTGGCCATAGGTTCTATAAAGTATGCCATGCTGTGTACCAAATCTATTGTATACCCTACACTGATTTTGGCAAGGGAGTACAATAGTGATCTAGGAGTAGATCACTGGACAGCGGTCAAAATTATCCTTAGTGGAATAAGGACATGTTTCTCGATTATGGAAGTGACAAAAGGTTCGTCGTAAAGGGTTACGTCAATGCACGTTTTGACACTAATCTAGATGACTCTAAGTCTCGGTCTAGATACATATTGAAAGTTGGAGCAATTTGCTAGAGTAGCTCCGTGCAGAGCATTGTAGACATAGAAATTTGCAAAATACTTACGGATCTGAATGTGACAGACCCGTTGACTAAAATTATCTCACAATCAAAACATGATCACACCTTAGTACTCTTTGGGTGTTAATCACATATCGATGTGAACTAGATTATTGACTCTAGTAAACCCTTTGAGTGTTGGTCACATAGAGATGTCAACTATGGGTGTTAATCACATGGTGATGTGAACTATTGATGTTAAATCACATGGCGATGTGAACTAGATTATTGACTCTAGTGCAAGTGGGAGACTGAAGGAAATATGCCCTAGAGGCAATAATAAAGTTATTATTTATTTCCTTATATCATGATAAATGTTTATTATTCATGCTAGAATTGTATTAACCGGAAACTTGATACATGTGTGAATACATAGACAAACAGAGTGTCACTAGTATGCCTCTACTTGACTAGCTCGTTGATCAAAGATGGTTATGTTTCCTAGCCATAGACATAAGTTGTCATTTGATTAACGAGATAACCTCATTAGGAGAATGACGTGATTGACTTGACCCATTCCGTTAGCTTAGCACTCGATCGTTTAGTATGTTGCTATTGCTTTCTTCATGACTTATACATGTTCCTATGACTATGAGATTATGCAACTCCCGTTTACCGGAGGAACACTTTGTGTGCTACCAAACGTCACAACGTAATGGGTGATTATAAAGGTGCTCTACAGGTGTCTCCAAAGGTACTTGTTGGGTTGGCGTATTTCGAGATTAGGATTTGTCACTCCAATTGTCGTAGAGGTATCTCTGGGCCCACTCGGTAATGCACATCACTATAAGCCTTGCAAGCATTGTGACTAATGAGTTAGTTGCGGGATGATGTGTTACGGAACAAGTAAAGAGACTTGCCGGTAACGAGATTGAACTAGGTATCGAGATACCGACGATCGAATCTCGGGCAAGTAACATACCGATGACAAAGGGAACAACGTATGTTGTTATGCGGTCTGACCGATAAAGATCTTCGTAGAATATGTGGGAACCAATATGAGCATCCAGGTTCCGCTATTGGTTATTGACCGGAGAGGTGTCTCGGTCATGTCTACATAGTTCTCGAACCCGTAGGGTCCGCACGCTTAACGTTACGATGACAGTTATATTATGAGTTTATATGTTTTGATGTACCGAAGGTTGTTCGGAGTCCCGGATGTGATCACGGACATGACGAGGAGTCTCGAAATGGTCGAGACATAAAGATTGATATATTGGAAGCCTATTTTGGACATCGGAAGTTTCCGGGTGAAATCGGGTATTTTTCCGGAGTACCGGGAGGTTACCGGAACCCCTGGTAACTTAATGGGCCTTATGGGCCTAGGTGGAAGAGGAGAGGAGGCCAGGGCAGGGCCGCGCCCCCTTTCCCCCCAGTCCGAATAGGACAAGGGAGGGGGGCGCGCCCCTTCCTTCTTTCTCCTTTCCCCCTTCCTTCTCCTACTCCAACAAGGAAAGGAGGAGTCCTACTCCCGGTGGGAGTAGGACTCCCCCTAGGCGCGCCTCTCCTCCTTGGCCGGCTGCCTCCCCCTTGCTCCTTTATATACGGGGGCAGGGGGCACCCCATAGACACAACAATTGATCCTTAGATCTCTTAGCCGTGTGCGGTGCCCCCTCCACCATATTACCACCTCGATAATATCGTTAGCGGTGCTTAGGCGAAGCCCTGCGTCGGTAGAACATCATCATCGTCACCACGCCGTCGTGCTGACGAAACTCTCCCTCAACACTCGGCTGGATCGGAGTTCGAGGGACGTCATCGAGCTGAACGTGTGTGAACTCGGAGGTGCCGTGCGTTCGGTACTTGATCGGTCGGATCGTGAAGACGTACGACTACATCAACCGCGTTGTGTTAACGCTTCCGCTTTCGGTCTACGAGGGTACGTGGACAACACTCTCCCCTCTCGTTGCTATGCATCACCATGATCTTGCGTGTGCGTAGGAATTTTTTTGAAATTACTACGTTCCCCAACAGGAGGAGTTACCTTCTGTGTTATGGAGCATCAATACTACACCCAACAGATCTACGGGCTACACACCTTTTTTCATGGTTTATGGAGCAGAGGCGGTTCTTCCTAGTGACATCCGTCATGCCTCGCCGCGTGTGGCAGCTTATGTTGAAGCTGATAACAAGAAGGCACGACAGGAAGCACTTGACCTATTAGATGAGGAGCGTGACATTGCAGCGGCTTGTTCGGCGATTTACCAGCAAGATCTTCGGCCTTACTACACTTGAGCCATAGGCTCTGCTTATGTACATAGTTATGACAATGTATATATTATGATCAATATAATAAACCGGAACCTCTGCTAAAGCAGGGTATCTGTTTTTTTTCTTACATCATGTGTGGTTACATGGGGGCTTCTGTTCATAAAGCGGCGTCCGGTTTACCCCTTGATTCAGCTTGTAAAGCCTTATATAAAAATCACTTGGGGGCTTGGTCGTATTCGAACCATAGCTACACCTCTTGATCGGCACAAGGCCACCAGAAAAATCACTTGGGGGCTTGGTCGTATTCGAACCATAGCTACACCTCTTGATTGGCTAAATGCCCAAAGAAAATCACTTAGGGGCCAAAGAGAGTGTTGCAAAAGCACAACTCAAACATAGGCACCCACTGAGCACAGCTCAAAATATTGCTTCGGGATTCCTTGCTTCGCAATGAACAAAGAATCTACACTTGTAATAGGCTATCAAGCCACGGCTTAGAAGCCTGGTGTATACACCTAAAACCCCGGGTTAGCCTGCCTTTTTAAGTAAGATACTCCGTCCAGGTAAACCTGGTATGACCCGCCGAACTTTTGACAAGTCAATCTCATAGACCCTGAACTTGTCAAAGTTAAAACGACGATTGGTTAAGGATTGAGGTCCATCTTAAAAGGCTTTGTAAAATGGTTTAACTCAGCGGCCTGGCAGCCCATGAAAAGCCTCGAATTTGGGGCCTGGCAGCCTATGAAAAGCCTCGACTACAAGTTTTCATATGCTTTTATTTGCCAAGTTTTTTCTCCTTTCATGAGACTTATAATGTTTTTTTATAAACCGGCATTCATTAACCCGGCTCGGCTTTCAACTACAAGTTGTCAGTACATGATCACTTATAATCCGGTGTTCCTTAACCCGGTCTGGTTTTGACTACAAGTCGCCAGTATTATGTATGGTTAATCCGGTATTTATCACAACCCGGTACGGTTTTGTCATAAACCGGCGCAATATGAAAGGAGTTATTATTACTCAAGATTAGGGTTATCACCCTCACTACAAAAGTTGGTCAGCCAACATTGTGATTCAAGGTCACATGTATCAATTATTTTCCTATTTGATTATCTTTTTACAGCCTTGGTTATAAACCCTGGCCATGTATCTGGGCATTATGACCGTCCGGCAATAAACCGCCAGGACACTTTCAAAACTTTTTGTATGCAGGAGCAGCTACGGATTATGAACATCATATATCTTAAGCATGGCGAATTAACAAGTATCAGGCAAAATAAATATGCACGAAGGCATAACAGACCAAGTGTTTGAACTAGCCTATTACAAGGCCTTTCAGTGCCCAAAAGAATAATTGTTTTTCGGCAAGTGTTACGGTTCACAGAAGGTTAACCCGACCTCCGGATCATGATTCGTCACCAGGTTGACTTGACGGCTGTGGATTATCTTGCACCGGTTCATCCTCCTCATCTCTACCCAGTGGCTGGAAGTCAATGGTTGCCCAGTCGATCCCAGTTAGGGCCTTGAATACAGCTTCGTCGCTTATAAGGATGGACAGTTCAATGTCAGGGGCATAGGTGTGCTTACAGATTGGCGGAATGAGGGTTTGAGCCTCAGGAGTTGGTGCAGCAACCCGTTTGTTGTTGACGTCATAACTCGCCTGATAATGTGAAAGATCAGCTTCTTCAGCCAATTGGCAAGCCAGTGGACGTACTTCCCGGTTTATGGCTCGAAGGTCATCATTGCCAAATTCTGATCCGTCTTCTTTTAAGCTCGGATAACCTTTACCCACATCCACCGGATCAAGATCAGGCACCCATGCTTTTGCCCGGGTTAGCGCGGTAAGAGCACCAGCCCTTGCAGCAGATCTTTTTAGCTCTTCTACCCGGGCAGGCAGCATTGACAACCTTTCTAAGTTCTCCTTGATAAGAGTGGGGCCGGCTTGTTGTGAGAAGTAGTACACATGATCCGTTGCGTGCCGGTATATAACTGCTCTATAAGAGTATAGGCAGCCTTCAGTTTCTTCTGCATATCAGAACCCAGGTGGGTAATGCGAGTCCCTGCATCATTACAAAAACATCAGTAAACCGGCAATGTATGGGATGTTAGGTTGAAAACTTAAAGTGAGGAGCCTTACCAAATACAGCAGTGGTGATAGCATTGATCTACCGTTTTAGACCAGACAGTTCTTCTGCCACCGGTTTAAGGGCTGCCTCTGCATCTTCGGCTCTTTTTGCAAAGCGGATTTTTCTATGTCCCAATCCGCCTGCTCCATGTTGAAACCCTCCTTCAGCTTTTCCATGGCGGCAAGGGCACTGGTCAGCTCATCTTTCGCCTTAGAGGTTTCTGCTTGCTGGGACTTGATGTTTTCTTGCAGATCAGCAGTTTGAGCTTCCTTCTTGCTCAGCTCAGCCTATAAAAGACAGATATATCATGAGTTGACAGTACATATTTGAAGTACCAAGCACATAACAAGTTATGCAGATGATACCTGGGGGCTAATGCCTATTTGCTCGTTATCAGAAATGTCTACAAATCCCAAGCACAATACAAGTATTATTCTTGGCACTTGGGGGCTAATGTATGATTGTTCAAAGTAACATTATGGGTTTTCTTCTAAAAAGTCCCGGTTTACCTTGAAAAGATAAAACCGGCCCTTGGGGACTACACCAGCGAGAGTTGCAGTATTATAATTCTAAAGTACCGGTTCATCTTTAAAAAAATAACCCAACCCTTGGAGGCTAAGCATGCAAAGTTAAGCTATTACAAAGATTCGGTTTAGATTGATATCATAAACCGTCACTTGAGGGCTACTGGAGTGGATATTTGGAATTGGAAATAAGAGGAAAACGGTTATGCAGAGTTAAGCACTAGTTACCTCGTATCGCTCTTTCATCAAGTTTACCAAACCGGCTTCAAAGTCGCGGCTTGTATACAGACGGTTCAAGAAGCCAAAGTGAATGTCTTGGGCGTTGAGATGGGCGTAGCTTGATAAGTCTGTGTTCCACTTGCCTTTGCCCATAGCAGAAAGTTCATCCTTGGCACTATGCTGGGATAAAGCGACAGGATTGCTAGGGGCAGTGTGGCCAAAGCCAGTAATCATGATGTCATCTTCCTTGTCACCAGCAGCCCTCACTGGAGTTGGCGGTTTATCAGTAGCCTTAGCTGGACTTGCCGGTTTATCAGTGTCTCGGACTGGGCTTGTTGTTTTTTCGGGCTGGCATGATGGAGCAACTTCTACTTGTTCAACATGAAGTCATAATCTTGTGGTGGCGAATCATCAAGCAGAGCATCAGTATTTGTTTCTACTGGATCTGGAGTTTTTTCCGGTTCAATGACTACATTATCGTCCGCCGGTTTATTCAACCGGGCCTTCTTGCTGGGTCTAGGCCTGGCGCTGCAAACAAACATGAAGATTAATAAATCGGAAAGATATAATGTAATAAGGATAAAATCAAGACATAACTCACCCAGGCACCGTCTTGAGAGGTGGGAGTTGTGTGGCCGTTGATTCACCAGAAGATGAATGAGGTGTACCCTGATAATTTGAATCAGACGGATTAAGAGGCTGACGGAAACAACCCGCCTTGGGGCAAGAAGTATCAGGAATATAAGAGACCTCTGATCGACGTTTTCGGACTGGAGTGTTCGGTAAACCGGTGGAGGTAACTACCTGGCCACTGTGCCGGGTTGTGCGGCGAGCTTCGTGTTGCTGCTTCTTCAAAAGAAAGTTTGGGTCCAAGTGAGCTAGGGGGTGAGAAAATTTTATTTTCCGGTTTGCTTGACGGATTTTCTGTGTTGGCAGAGGATCTGAACCGGAGGAAAGGATAATTACCTCTGCATCCTCAGCTTGGCTGCCTTCAGCGTCGCCCTGATAATAGTCATTGTCAATGAGGTGCATGAAAAAAGAACCAAGGGAGTCAAGTTCTACCTCTAAATCCGGATTATCCAAGTCCTCATCAGCATTTGCTTCAGAAGACTCAGCGGTCCTCTTCCTGGCAGGTTTTTTAACAACCTTGGTCTTGGGGCGAGGTGTCTTGGCCGGTTTATCCTGGGGTTTTTCTTCCAGAACGGATCATCGCCCTGTCAAAGATGGACAAATTTTTTGAGAGAATATTTGAAAGAAGCAAGTTAGAACAAAAAAGTTATGTGATCCTTACAGTTGGCGGTTTGTTGGAAACGCAGAAAGGACTTAATCCGTTCTGGCTACAGACAGCCTCTGATTCATTTAGTATTTTCTTCACAGCCTCGGTAACTTCAGCCTCTCTGTTAGCTGAATATCAACATGTGGTTGGGGGTCTTTCAAACTCCCGGTGTATTCACACATTAAACCAGGGCGTCAGCTTGAGGGCAAAATGCTCCAAGTTATCCAACAGCGAGCAAAGTCAACACCTGTTAAACCATTCGCCATAAAGGCTCTGAGCTTTGACAGTTGTGGAGCATAGTTGGACCTTTCCTTTGCAGTTAATCTCTGAGGAAAAGGATGTGTATTGCTAAGACGGTGAGGGCGGTAACCCGGCAGAGGATTTTCATCAGTTGGAGATGTGACTTTGCAATAAAACCAAGTCCGGTTCCACTCATTGGGGTGACTGTGAAGCTTGGCGTGAGGGAAGCTGACATCCTTCCTCTTTTGAATCGCCATTCCGCCAAGCTCAGTATTGGGTCCATCTGTGAACTCGGTGCGACAGTTTAAATAGAAGAAATCCCTAAACAGTTCAACTGTGGGCTCCTCTTGAAGATAAGCCTCGCAAAATACTTGGAAATGGCAGACATTGGACACAGAGTTTGGGCCAATGTCCTGAGGGTGGAGTTGAAAGCTGGCAAGCACATCTCGGAAAAATTTTGAACCGGGAGGACTAAAGCCTCAACCCAGATGGTCAACGAACACGACTACTTCTCCGTCCTTGGGTTCAGGAGGATTTTCTGGACCAGGGGCCCTCCAGTGGATGACTTCTTTCTTTGCTAAAGCGCCAGTTGCAACACATATGTCTAGTTGTTTTTCAGTAACCCGGGAAGGAACCCAGTTGCACTCGTAAACTTGTTTGGCCATTTCAATTGAAAGGTGAAACATGGTTATTACCGGTTTAATATTCATAATGGACAAGTATAAAGCGGCGCAAGATAAGCAGAAGCAAAGGTATATGCATGTTGTTAAACCGGAGTTTGATATTGCTAAGCCGGAGTCTGACAATGGAGGAGGAGCAAAGATAAATGCATCGGCGGTTTAAAGGGGACTAATGGTACCTACCGGATTATCATTTTTCAAATAAGCTAAACCGCCTATATTGGTATGAAGGGTACAGATCTAAAATACCTAAGTAAGGGAAAAACAAGTTTCATAGATTGATATGATAATTTCAGATCTGCAGCGTGTTGGTAAATCAAAATATATTCCGACCTAAAGCGCAGGTGCTTAAGGAGTTTAACAGATCCAGATGAGTTTTTTCTACACAAAGCAGATGATCTAAGGATGAAAAAGGGGATTATAACTACAACTGTGTAAAAAAAGTGGCAGATCTCAGGTCATCATTTATGCTATGAAGAAGAATAGGAAAGAACAGTTTGAAGCCTCGAGGAACACGAAACCCTAATGATGGATCTAAAGCAAGGGAAAGGAAAACTTACTGGTGCTGACAGAGCAGCGGAGGAGCGCCGCGTTTCTCTGGTGCGTTCAGGTTGATGCAGCGGCCGGAGTTGAGGTCGAGGGCGGAGCTTAACAACGGCGGCCGCGCGGGAGCGTTAGGTCGGCTCGAGGAGGAAGAAGAAGCAAAGAGGCACGGGGGGAATGGAAAGAACCCCCTAGTCCTATTTATAAAGGCAAAGGGATAAGTGACAGGCGTGAAAATCGAGGAGTCCAAAAGTTGGATATGTGACAGAGCTGTCGCCTCGATTGTCGGAGGCTCATTAATGAAGGTGAGCTATATGCAATCTTTAATGATAGGTGATGTCATGGCGGTTTATCATGATACTGGAAGATGATGTCATGGCGGTTTACAAGCTTTATGTGAAGGTGCTGAAGAAGAAATTTTCTTAAGTATTGAAGATTGACATGAACCAGTTCAAATCAATCTGGGGCCTAATGTTGGGGATATTACTGGTGGACGTAAAACGGCCAGGAGAGGCCGGGTTATCCCCATAATGAATTATTATATTTGAATCCCATGAAGACAAAGACGATGGCGCTTTATGAAGGCCCAGGGCCCAAAGGCAGATTAAGGCCTGTAGACATAAACCGACATTGATATGTAAGCTTGTGATGTAAGATAGAAATAGTAGAGACCGGGCCGGACACGTTTATGAGCCGGCCTCGGGATCCTGTAAACCGACAGGCGTCAACCCATGTATATAAGGGGATGACCCGGCAGCGGTTTAGGGACAACAAACAACAACTCCAGAGCCAGGCATAGCGGATTCGCTCCCTAGTCATCGAAACCCTAGCAATTCCACAACAACTGGATTAGGATTTTACCTTCACCGCAAGGGGCCGAACCAGTATAAACTCTCTGCGTCCTTTGTCCGCTTTAACCCCTTTAAGCTAACCCGTCGTGATGGCTCCACGACTAAGTCCTTTCACTAGGACATCTGCCGTGACAAAACCACGACAGTAACAGGGAATAAAGGGGACACAATGTTTACCCAGGTTTGGGCCCTCTTAAAGGAGTTAAAACCCTACTTCCTGTTTGATTATATTCGATGAGTATAAGGGTTACAAGAGTTGATCTACCTTGAGATCGTAATTGCTAAAGCCTAGCTATCTAGCCTATGAGAATTCTGATGATCTCTACGGATCAACCTCTCCGGTGTATATACACACCGGAGAGGCCTAGGTTTGTATAGAGTCGGTTTGTAAAGGAAGGAATAACATATCTGGACACCAAGCTTTCCATCCACGCATATGGGAGTCCTACCCGGACACGGGAGAAACGTCCTCTGCTTTTATCTTCACGGCCCATCAGTCTGGCCCATATCCAATAGTCCGGACACCCAAGGACCCCCTAATCCAGGACTCCCTCAGTAGCCCCTAAACCAGTCTTCGATGACGATGTGTTCGGCATGCAGATTGTCTTCGGCGTCGCAAGGCGGCTTCCTTCTCTTGAGCATTTTAGAATAATTCTCCGCACAGAGGAACTATATCCAGCTCTGTATTGTTAATATAACCCTTACCCACAAAGGCAGAGTATCAAAATGAAACACTATCTTTTACTGACAACTATTTTAGCGAAGCGTCACAACTGGCTCTTTAACATTTCGAACCGTTTTCATACCCGCGTTTCGCATTTCGAGGCATAGCCTCCATTGGCACGTCTTGTCAAAACAGAGATCGCGCCCACCCATTACGGGATTCCCATTAATATGGTTTTGGGTGAAACAACCATGCCGCTCGCACGATCTCTTCGGGAACAAGCGAGTTTCAAGGCTCGAGAGGGGGTTGTTTGGTATTTCACTGCCTATAAGAGGGTAAAGAATCCTCCTTTTTCACCCACGCCTTCTTCTTGCTCCTCCCTTCCCATCTTCAAGCTCCAGCACCCAAACTTCAATCTTTTCCACCACCACCAACCTCTCCAGCCATGTCTAGATCTGGTTCTAAGGGCAAGTGGGAGGCCTCCTGTCTCACGGAGAAGGACATCAAGGAGCTCCGAGGTGCGGGCTACTTGCCCGTGGACATCGACACAGGCTTCCCAACAAGAATCAGATCATCCCCACTCCGGAACCTGGCGAGAGGGTAGTATTCATCCCTCATTTCCTCCAAGGTCTAGGGTTTTCCCTTCATCCCTTTGTCCAGGGCCTCATGTTCTACTACGGGCTAGATTTCCATGATCTAGCCCCAAATTCTTTCCTCCACATCTCGGCATTCATCGTCATGTGTGAGGCTCTACTCCGCATTCCCCCACACCTCGGCCTGTGGCTCAAAGTCTTCAACGTGAAGCCGAAGGTGGTCGATGGGCAGCACGCGGATTGCAGGGGCGCTATGGTGAGCAAGCTTCCCAACGTCGTCTGGCCCAAAGGGGATTTTGTTGAGACAGTCAAGGTGTGGCAGCAGGAGTGGTTCTACATCACCGAACCCCGTGATGCCAAGTGGGCGGCCGCACCTGACTTCAGATCCGGACCCCCGACGAGACTCACCTCATGGACCACCAAGGGTTTTGATAGGGGGTCCTAGCTGGAGGTGATGATGCTGCAAAAGTGCATCTCCAATGTGTTGGGCAAAAACACCAGACTCACGAACGTGATCCAGGTGATGCTCTTCCGCCGTGTCCTCCCTTGTCAACTCCTGGCCTCCGCCATGTGGAAGTTCAATCTGGATGAGCCCCGGACCTTGAAGCGCTTCTTTGCCACCACGCACAAAGATATATGGAAACGGATTTTCAAGGCCCGGAAGAGTTGGCCCATGGAGACCGAGGACATCGGGCTCGACATCGAAAACCCGGCCTCAGCGGTAAGCATGACCCTTTCGAAGACTTATTTGATTAACACTTCGTATGTGATAAAAAATTATATTTTCCCCTTTTCACACAGGGCTGGACGAAGAAAGCGGAGCAGATCGATTGCCCAGCGCCACTGCCGGAGAATCCGACCACTCCCCAGCTGACGGAGATGCTGGTTCCGGCACCGTATTAGGCGCCGAAGAAGAAGGCGAAGAAGAAGGGCAAAGAGGCCAAGGGCGGCCCTCGCCACAAGGGACCTTCGGACGCCATGTCCGGAGAAACCAAAGCCCTCTCCTCCCACAAGGGAGATGAGGAAGAAGAAGCGGAGGAAGCGGAAAGCGACTCCCCCGCAAGGGGAGGAAGAAGAAGAGTACGGCATCCGAAGACCCGGAGGGGGAGGCGTCCAAGAGGGGGAAAATCGTCCTCAAGGACAGTACGGACTCAGAGTCCGAACTAATCCGCAAGAAGCCACCAAGGGTGAAGCCCCTGGCCGCATCGTAAGTGTTCGGATACTCATTGTTTATTTTTAGTCCTCCCTTTCTATTATATAAGTTATTTTGCTATGTGCTCTTCAGCCCTCCATGCGAGCTTCCGAACACTCCGTTATTGGAGGGGAGCTCTCTGCCGCCCAAGATGGCAGAGAGCGAGACACCGCCACGTGCCTCCTCGCCTGTCACCATGGATGACACTGAGATGTTGTCCCGAAGGGCCTCTCCTGGCTGAGGAGGGGCGGGCGAGGCTGTCGAGAAGGCGCCCGAGGTTAATACCTCGGTCGCCGAAGACATGGGGGAGGCGATCCCCATGACGACCGACGGCGGGGACACCCAGCAATCCGGGCCCCAGCCGGACACCATTCCGGAGACCAATGTGGCTCCGGGATCAGGTGGGTAACCCCCTTTGAAAGAGGGGGGAGGAGTGTCAGCTCCACCGGCGACCTCCACTAATCCGGAGGCGCTGAACACTCTAATGGAAGCACTGCAACGTTCTTCCATCATGGAGGCGCACCACACCCTGATGGGTGCGATAGTAGAGAAGGTTCGGTTTGCTAAGAGCGTACTGAACGAAGCCTTTCACAGCCTACTGACGGGCTTCGAGGTATGCCATGTAATGCTCTAAATGCTTTTTATATAGAGGAATACACCTGTGTATAGACAGTAGCCCCTGAGACTCTGTCTGGTTAAAAGAAAACCAGACAAAGGATCCATATAATACTTGGATAACTGTCATATTGTTCTATTATTGCAATAGGCTTCCTTGTTGGTGGCAACCGCACAGGCCGCGGAAGTTTCCGAACCCTATTGGAAGCTTCAGCTGGCCGATGAAGAGATCGACCGCGTTAACAAGCGGTTCAACAAGACGCAAGGTATGCGTACAGTTCATAGAAGGTTAGCTGGATATCATAAGTCATAGCTATATTCAGAGACTAACTCTTGAAATGCTTTAATTATGAGCGTAGTTGGGGCAGCCAAGGTCGAGACCCTCAAAGGCGCCCTTGCCAAAGCCCAACAAGAGGTAAAGGCGAACAAGGCAGCCGCGGACAAAGCGGCTACAGAGCTGAAGACCGCGCAGACCGCCCGCCGCCAACACGAAGCTTGGATGGCCGAAGTCGAGCAGGAGCTAAGGGACGCCATCCTAAAATGCGAGGAGTTGGAAGAGAAGGCTTTGGCCAGATCGACCGAACTCGCCAAAGCCCAACAAGAAGCTAAGTAGGCACAGGTCAAGTCCCGGAGTGCTCTCGAGGAGATCCGTCAGGCGAAGCAGATAGCAGCTGGTAAGGCCTTTCTTTTGCAAAGTGCTTTTGGGGGTCAAAGATATGCTTTGCTTACTCGGGTATGGAGTTCTCTAGATGCATTTGCGGATCTTCCGAGGAGTGCTGCCGATGCCGCACAGTTCATCCGAGCCCAGGAGGGGAACTCAACCGAGAAGTTGTTCTGGTCGCAGTATCTTGCGCCGTAGCACCCGATGCCCCTGAACGACCAGCTGAAGTAGTTGATGGAGCTACATAGGGTGGCCGGTTTGGCCATGAATGATTTAAGGGATAATTGATATTATGCCCCTAGTTGGGACACACTCGACGGGTTTACCCCTACTTTTCAAAAATACTCGTTCTTGCCCGAACCACTTTGCTTCTCTTGTATTTTTGCCCTTCCGTCTCAATTTCGTCTGGTCAAAGGCGTTTGACTGTCAGAGCGACATTTTTCTAGACCATTTTGCCCCTCCTTAAAACTCCAATTAAAAATCAAAGAAAAAACAATGTTACACTTACATGTGGGACCCAATTAAATGCAAAAGAAAAAAATAGAAAACATACACACTCTCTCTCCCTCCCGAAACACCTCACTTTCCCCATCATGGTGTCGCCGCACCCGTGCTGCCTGCATCGCATGACCTGCCGTCGGCACCCCCCACTACCACCTCCCTCTCCCACCCTAGTCACCGCCCAGCTCTGCCGATCGGTGCGCTGATGGACTGCATGGTGCGGGTAGCCGACCTCACGCCAGCGGGCGCTCCTGATGAGCACATGCCGGACCTCGAGGCAACGGTGTTCATCACGATGGGTATGGCAAAGGCAGCGCCACCGCAAGGCGTGAAGGAGGTCTCGATATGATGCGTTGCTGGAGGTAGGTGGTGGCGAGGTTTGGCTGGAGTGCCCGTGAATCAACACGTATGATCAGAGCCACCGGGACAAGGTGGGTCCAGGGATGGGCAACGGGGATCCTTGGGCAAGGGGCGGTGGCGCGATGCAGGGGAGGCTAGGATCGGCATGGGGGCGCGGCGGAGATGGCAGATCCGGCCACAGGAGGCTCAGGCTAGACCGGATCTGGCCGGGATGGTGGTTGGGGAGGCACTGGTGACCGGCGGCGGGCAGATGGGCAGCAACTGCTCGTCTCGGGGCTCGAGGTCGGGGAGGCACTGGCGCGGGTGACCGGGAGCGGGGTGAGCGGGGAAGCCATGCCAGAGCTGGGCGAGGAAGAAGATAGGAAGGGGGATGGGGGCGTGGGTCCCATAGGGAAGAGAGAGGGAAGGATTTTTTTCTTTTGCATTTAATTGGGTCCCACATGTAAGTGTAACATTGTTTTTTCTTTGATTTTTAACTGGAGTTGTAAGGAGGGGCAAATGGTCCAGAAAAATGTCTCTCTAATAGTCATATGCCTTTGACCAGACGGAATTGAGACGGAAGGGCAAAAACACAGGAGAACCAAAGTGGTTTGGGAAAGAACGAGTATTTTCGAAAAGTAGGGGTAAACCTGTCGAGTGTGACCCAACTAGGGGCATAATATCAATTATGCCATGATTTAATAGTCCGGCTGTGGCCAGCCGAACCAATGCCCAGTAGCTACTTCGGTTTGGTGAAGCGGCTCGTCGACGCGCTGCCCCGGGTTGATGCTGTGAAGCGCTCGACCTGCATAAAGGGTGCTCGAATGGCCTTTACCCGCATCAAGATACACTGGGCAAAGATGAAGGCCCCGACGTGGCAACCGCAGGCCCGCCCGAAGGCAAGGACCACCGCAAGCCAGAGAGGTACTTTGAAGACATCCTAGCTGGGGCCCGAATAGTAGAGGGCGGTGATCTAAGGACGTGATATTTGATTAGATGATGTGGGTTGTAAAGACTAATGTTATGAACCCATGGTAGTAATACATGTCCGCATTTTATCTTAAGCAATTTTCCCCCTGTGCGGCCATTTAATTCTGAGAGTTGCGAGTCATCGGCTTCAGCCCCCACGTAGATGCTAGGGGTGTTCGGCGTAACGTGTGTCTGCACTTTATCCAACGTCTTGGTCCGTAAAGGAGGCGTCCGCGAGGCGAACTAGGCAATCAGAATATGCGGCTTTATTACTTTCACTTAGCCATAGGAGTTTGATAGTGGAGCTAAGTACTAGCCCCTTGTGCGTGTGCGGCAATCCGAACTAAGGTACCTTTTTCCACGTGGCTGGACGAAGACCAGCCCCTCGTATAACACAGAGTGAACCGCTATCGATTTGTAGTAAGTCACCGAATTGCCGACCAGCTCTCGCTTTATCATGACAGTCAGTTTTCGGCTTTCTCTACTGAGGTATTTGACCGGACGAACCATAAATACAATCGCAGCAGTTCTCCCTTTACTACCTTAGCCGAACGAGCGGAACGTAAGGTGGTAACCATAGGAGCCGGGAAACCCAACTATAGACCAAAGACATGATTCGGAGCCGATGCATATAGTGCGATGTTCGGGACGCCGAAAAGAACCCTATAGGTGTTCGGACTTGACAATGTGTGGACCCGAATATAGCCCCCGGTGTTAAGGCCGGATTATAGCACGTGTGGCAATTTGAAGTAAGGAGGGAATACAGATGACAAAATAAATTAGTACCGAACAAAAGTGGTGGTCAACGGTTTCCTTTCTATCCTGAGTAATACGTTGAGGCGTGCTATTACAGATACTGCCATCAATATCAAGGCTATTTCACATGTCGAGAATTTACACAAGGGAAAGTTTTACGCAGGGCCTAAAAGCAGTGGTTTGAAGATCCCAGTGGTGCCCTGCCGCACGTCTGCGTCGTTTCTCCTTGGTGAGAAATCCTTTGACAGGAGGGTAGATGGTCATCTATAAGAGAGGGGAGCTCCTGAAGGAGCCCCTGTACAACCGTAGAGTGAGTAGGTTTTTAATGAACCTGTAGCAAAAGAAGAAAGAAAAAGAACAAGAGAAAAAAAGGTTGAGGTCCGAATCGGGTCGAGCCGTATTATGAACCTGATCCGCAGTGTGCCTCCGGCGCTGCCCAAGGTATTTTAAGTGCATAATTCAGCACACGTGGTACATATACCACAACCTTATTGGGCGATTGGCGGAGGCTGATCTGCTATTCCGGATCCGCCAAGCTGTCATGATGTAGTGTAGATCGGACTCGCTTGGCGGTGTCGTGGGTCTTGATGACCGATGAGCTATTTGGCTTGACGAGGCCGCTCCGTACCTCGACTGCTAGGGCCACGGTGTGCTCCTCAATACGGAGGGAGCGCTGCATATTTCCATTGACTGTGATGACACCGCGCCGTCCGGGCATTTTGAGCTTTAAGTAAGCATAATGTGGGACTGCATTGAAGCGAGCGAAGGCAGTTCATCCGAGCAGTGCGTGATAGCCGCTGCGAAAAGGGACGATGTCGAAGATCAAACCCTCACTTCGGAAGTTATCTGGAGAGCCGAATACAACTTCTAGTGTTAAGGAGCCTGTGCAGCGGGCCTCGACGCCCGTTATTACTCCTTTGAAGGTAGTGTTACTAGGCTTGATTCCTGATGTGTCAATACCCATTTTTCGGACAGTGTCTTGGTAAATCAAGTTGAGACTGCCGCCGCCGTCCATAAGGACTCTAGTGAGATGGTATCCATCAATGATGGGATCGAGTACCAGGGCCGCCGAACCTCCATGACGGATACTGGTTGGGTGGTCCCTGCGATCGAAGGTGATCGGACAAGGCGACCATGGGTTGAATTTCGGGGCGACCGGCTCGACGGCGTAGACGTCCCTTAGTGCACGCTTGCGCTCCCTTTTGGGGATGTGGGTTGAGGGAGTCCTGGACTAAGGGGTCCTCGGGCGTCCAGACTATGTAACGTGGGCCAGACTAATGGGCTATGAAGATACAAGAAAGAAGACTTCTTCCCGTGTCCGGATGGGACTCTCCATTGCGTGGATGGCAAGCTTGGCGTTCGGATATGTAGATTCCTTCCTTTGTAAACCGACTCTGTACAACCCTATTCCCCTCCGGTGTCTATATAAACTGGAGGGTTTAGTCCGTAGAGGCAATCACATTCATACAGGCTAGACATCTAGGGTATAGCCATTATGATCTCGTGGTAGATCAACTCTTGTAATCCTCATATTCATCAAGATCAATCAAGCAGGAAGTAGGGTATTACCTCCATCAAGAGGGCCCGAACCTGGGTAAACATCGTGTCCCCCGTCTCCTGTTACCATCGACCTTATACGCACAGTTTGGGACCCCCTACCCGAGATCCGCCAATTTTGACACCGCCATTGTTGCTTTCATTGAGTGTTGCGCTGTGTCATCACCAGGAGGTTCGATGGCTCCATCCATCATCTACAACAACGTGGCCCTGGAGGAGGTTTTTCTCCCCGGCCAGATCTTCGTATTCGGCGGCTTCACACTGCGGGCCAACTCGCTTGACCATCTAGAGCAGATTCACAGCTACGCCCCAGGTCACCAGATTAGTTTTGGAAATCTGGACTATGTCGCTGATATCCGAGGAGACTTGATCTTCCAAGGGTTCACGACCCCAACCTCCGCTCTGGCCTTAGATCCAGAGCGCATCGCCAGGTCCGAAGACGGGATTACTGAGCTTGTCGGACTTTCTGCGGCCATTGAGCCCAGCATGGGAGAGCCGGAGGAAGTAGTGTCGCTGGCAACCATCATGAAGCCGGACTCCTCTCTGGACACCGGCTCCGAACCCTCGGAGTCAGCATCGTGTGAGCTTGGCTAAGGAGTTTCCTTCCCGCCGTACTCCACGTATTTTCTTCTCCCTGGCCAAACCTCGCCTTTAAGCGAGGCTCTGGACTTGATGTGATCCCTCGTCATTACAGAGGAGCAATGTCCGAACTACACCCAGCCCGGACTAGGGGCTGAAAGCGGGGAATTTTACGTCCCACCCACCACCCACTTCATAGCCACTGTCGAGGACTTAACTGACATGCTCGACTACGGCTCCGAAGACATCGACGGTATGGACGGCGATGTCGGTGAGGAGCAGGCCGAAAACCCGCCGTTTACCGGATGCTGGACGGCCACCTCTTCGTATGACGTGTACATGGTGGATACACCCAAAGAGGTTAGCAGCGACGATAAAGAAGATATAGTCGAGGATAAACCTCCTAAGACACAGCCAAAGCACCGACGTCAGCGGCGCCACTCTAATCATGTCGTGGAAAAGACAGCAATACCGGCACAGGAGGCAACAACACTCCGGACGATGCAGAAGATAAAGAAGACCCCGTCGAGCCAACTTTCGAACAAGACGATCGGGAAGATGGGCAAGTTAGGCCCGATGAACAGGCCATAAACGAAGACTCGGAGGACAGTAATTATCTCCCACTCTCCGAGGATGAGGTGAGCCTCGGTGACGAAGAATTAATCGTACCTGAGGAACCTCTCGAGCAGGAGCGCTTTAAGCGTCGGCTAATTTCCATTGCAAGGAGCCTGAAAAAGAAATAGCAGCAGCTTCAAGCTGATCAAGATCTGCTCAATGATAGGTCGACTAATGTCCTGGCAGCCGAGGAATACGGCCTCGAGCGCCCAACCAAAAGTTACCCGAAGCGTAAACTCCTACCCCAATTTTACGACGAGGCCCTCGAGCCCGCACCATCAGCACGTAATGCGGCTGACCGACCACCTCGTGGCCGGGACAAAATGGCAACTCAAGCCGAACACCAGCCCATACTACCTCGCCGTAAAGGTAGAGATGTAACAGCTCGGGGATATACATATGACCTGCGGCAGGACCTGGACCATAGAGCAGGTCAGACCAGATCAATCTACGGATCGCGGGGGCGTGCCCCGACGCGCGACGACGGCTATCTAGCCAGACGAGACAAGCATAATCACGCCCGGGCCGAAAACCGCAGACGGAGTCCATCCGAGCTACGTCGCGACTTGGCCTGATATAGAGGCGCCGCACACCCCCTTTGCTTCACTAATGAAGTAATGGAGCATGAGTTCCCAGAAGGGTTTAAACCCGTGAACATTGAATCATATGATGGGACAACAGACCCCACAGTATGGATTGAGGATTTTCTTCTCCATATTCATATGGCCTGCGGTGATGATCTTCATGCCATCAAATACCTCCCACTAAAACTCAAGGGACCAGCTCAGCACTGGTTGAACAGCCCGCCTGAAAACTCCATTGGCAGCTGGGAGGACTTGGAAGACGCCTTCCACGACAATTTCCAAGGTACATACGTCCGACCTTCGGATGTCGATGACTTAAGTCACATAGTTCAACAGCCCGGAGAGTCAGCCAAGAAATTCTGGACTCGGTTCCTAACTAAAAAGAACCAGATCATCGACTGTCCGGATGCCGAAGCCCTATCGGCCTTTAAGCATAGCATCTGTGACGAATCGCTCGCCCGACACCTCGGCCAAGAAAAGCCGAAGTCCATGGCGGAACTCATAGCACTTATGACCAGCTTTTGCGCGGGCGAAAATAGCTGGCTAGCCCATAATAATAATAATGCAAGCGAACCTGGCACTTCTGAAGCCAGAAATAGCAACGGTAAGGCCCGACGCAATAGGCACAAGCGTCGAAGCAATGGTAACAATACCGATGACACGGCGGTCAACGCCGGATTCACTGGCTCCAAGTCCGGTCAGCGAAAGAAGCCATATAAAAGAAACAATCCGGGCCCATCCATCTTGGACCGAATACTGGATCGTCCATGTCACATCCATGGCACCCCCGATAAACTAGCCAATCATACCCACAGAAGCCGTTGGGTCTTTAAACAGGCCAGTAATGTAAATACCGAAGACAAGGAGAAGGGGTCGCAAAGTGAGGACGACGACGAGGAGCCTCGTCCGCCGAACACAGGAGGACAGAAGAAGTTTCCCCCCAAGTCAAAATGGTGAGCATGATATACGTTACCCATATCCCCAAGAGGGAGCGCAACCGAGCACTCAAGGACATCTACACGATAGAGCCAGTCGCCCCAAAATTCAACCCATGGTCATCCTGTCCGATCACCTTCGATCGCAGGGATCATCCGACCAGTATCCGTCATGGCGGTTCAGCCACACTGGTCCTCAACCCAATTATTGATGGATACAACCTCACGCGCGTTGATGTCTACTACACAACCTTCTTCTTGTAGACGTTGTTGGGCCTCCAAGTGCAGAGGTTTGTAGGACAGTAGCAAATTTCCCTCAAGTGGATGACCTAAGGTTTATCAATCCGTGGGAGGCGTAGGATAAAGATGGTCTCTCTCAAACAACCCTACAACCAAATAACAAAGAGTCTCTTGTGTCCCCAACACACCCAATACAATGGTAAATTGTATAGGTGCACTAGTTCGGCAAAGAGATGGTGATACAAGTGCAATATGGATGATAGATATGAGTATTTGTAATCTTAAAATATAAAAACAGCAAGGTAGCAAGTGATAAAAGTGAGCGTAAATGGTATTGCAATGATAGGAAACAAGGCCTAGGGTTCATACTTTCACTACTGCAAGTTCTCTCAACAATAATAACATAATTCAATCATATAACTATCCCTCAACATGCAACAAAGAGTCACTCCAAAGTCAATAATAGCGGAGAACAAACGAAGAGATTATGGTAGGGTACGAAACCACCTCAAAGTTATCCTTTCTGATTGATCTATTCAAGAGTCCGTAGTAAAATAACATGAAGCTATTCTTTCCGTTCGATCTATCATAGAGTTCGTACTAGGATAACACCATAAGACACAAATCAACCAAAACCCTAATGTCACCTAGATACTCCAATGTCACCTCAAGTATCAGTCGGTATGATTATACGATATGCATCACACAATCTCAAATTCATCTATTCAACCAACACCAAGAACTTCAAAGATTGCCCCAAAGTTTCTACCGGAGAGTCAAGATGAAAACGTGTGCCAACCCCTATGCATAAGTTCACAATGTTACCGAACCCGCAAGTTGATCACCAAAACATACATCAAGTAGATCACGTGATATCCCATTGTCACCACAGATAAGCACATGCAAGACATATATCAAGTGTTCTCAAATCCTTAAAGACTCAATCCGATAAGATAACTTCAAAGGGAAAACTCAATCCATTACAAGAGAGTAGAGGGGGAGAAACATCATAAGATCCAACTATAATAGCAAAGCTCGCGATACATCAAGATCGTACCACCTCAAGAACACGAGAGAGAGAGAGAGATCAAACACATAGCTACTGGTACATACCCTCAGCCTCGAGGGTGAACTACCCCCTCCTCGTCATGGAGAGCACCGGGATGATGAAGATGGCCACCGGTGAGGGATCCCCCCCTCCGGCAGGGTGCCGGAACGGATCTAGATTGGTTTTTGGTGGCTACAGAGCCTTGCGGCAGCGGAACTCCCGATCTAGGTTATGTTCTGGGGGTTTCTGTATATATAAGAGGTTTTGGCGTCGAAAACAAGTCAGGGGGTCTCCGGGCTGTCCATGAGGTAGGGAGGCGCGCCCAGGGGGTGGGTGCGCCCCCCCACCCTCGTTGGCAGCCCAGGACTCTTCTGGCCCAACTCTTTTACTCCATGGCCTTCTTCTGGTCCGAAAAATAAGATCCGTCAAGGTTCAGGTCTATTGCACTCCATTTGGTTTTCCTTTTCTGCGATGCTCAAAAACAAGGAAAAAACAAAAACTGGCACTGGGCTCTAGGTTAATAGGTTAGTCCCAAAAATCATATAAAATAGCATATAAATGCATATAAAACAATCTAAGATGGATAATATAATAGCATGAATACTTCATAAATTATAGATACGTTGGAGACTTATCAGCATCCCAAGCTTAATTCCTGCTCGTCCTCGAGTAGGTAAATGATAAAAGAAATAATTTATGAAGTGTGAATGCTAGCAGGTGCACAAGTTTGATCAAGGATAATTTCAATCACCTTTTCTAGCATCATTATATGTCATAACAGTAGCTCATATCATAAAGCTTCTCATGATCAAGTAACAAGCTATTCACATGTTAAAGTATAGATCATAAACTTTCTTGAAAACTAACAAACAGTTCTCAGTCATCAAACAATTGCAATTCATCTTATTTTTAGGAAGGGTCTATGTAAGAGCTTTGATTTAGCAAATCCCACATACTCAACTATCATATAGTCTTCCATGATTGCTACCACTCAAAGCATATTTTTAGATCAAATAGCATCCATCAAACACAGAGAAAGATAGGGGCTTAATGTTTCGCCTCCCAACTTATTTACCATATAGATAATTGTCAGCAATAATAATTCATGATCAAACATATTTGAATGGCCATATATACTTAGATCTTTCTCCACCACATGATGCTTGCCAACTAAAAAGTAGGTTGGAATGAGAAGGAATACTACTAACTCTTGCATAAAAGCAAAAGATAGGCCCTTCGCAGAGGAAAGCAAGGATTTGCAGAGGTGCCAGATCTCAAAGCTAAAATAGAGATGAAAATAATTTTGAGAGGTATGCTTTCATTGTCAACATAACGACCAAGAGTTCCCAATATCTTCCATACTAGATACATTATAGGTAGTTCCCAAACAGAAAGGTAAAGATTTTACTCCCCGTCCACCAACAATCACACTCCATGGCTTGTCCGAAACAACGGGTGTCGTACAACTATCAACAATCCTGGGGGAGTTTGTTTAAATTATTTGCGAATTTATTTTTGATCTTTTGATCATAGGACTGGGCATCCCAGTTACCAGCCATTTTCTCGTGAATGATGAGTGGAGTCCACTCATCGTGAGAACAACCCACCTAGCATGGAAGATAATGACAGCCCCTAGTCGCTACATGAGCGATTCGGGCACAGAAAACATATTATTATTTGAAGGTTTAGAGTTTGGCACGTGCAAATTTACTTGGAACGGCAGGTAAATACCGCATATAGGTAGATATGGTGGACACTCATGGAATAAACTTGGTTCAAGGAATTTGGATGCACAAGCAGTATTCCCGCTTAGTACAGATATTTTGGCTAGCAAAGGATTCTAAATAGCAAGCATCACATGTTAGAGGATGCATAACAATATAACTTCTATACAAATATACCCAAGCATAACTCATTATGTTGTCTTCCTTGTCCAACTTCAATTAATTTGCTCAGGTTTGAAAATAATTAATGGGGCTCACAATCATAGAAGATGTCCAAAATAATATATTTATATGTGAAATCTCTCTTCCTTCAATATTCTTTCATGAATTGTTCAAGTGACCAATACAATGTTTGCTAACCTTCAAGAAATTTACCACCTCTACTTCTTATATGTGAAGGCATTACTCCCCATGGGATAAGCATATGAAAAATATATAATTTCAGATTTATGATATTCAACTCATTCAACCATTTACTCATAGGATATAAGTGAAGCACATGAGTAAATGACAAACTACTCTAAAAAGATATAAGTGAAGATCAATGAGTAGTCAAATAATTATTTAGCTATGTGAGGACTCTCTCTCATTTAAGTATTTCAGATCTTAAGTACTTTATGCAAACAGCAAGCAAAACAAAATAAAACGAAATTTCAAGGATAGCACTCATCATGTGAAGAAGCAAAAACTTAGGCTCAACCGATACTAACCGATAATTGTTGAAGAAGAAAGGTGGGATGCCTATCGGGGCATCCCCAAGCTTATATGATTGAGACGTCTTGAAATATTCTCTTGGGGTGCCTTGGGAATCCCCAAGCTTGAGATTTTGTGTCTCCTTAATTCCTCTCATATCACGGTTTCCTAAATCTCGAAAACTTCATCCACACCAAACTCAGCAAGAACTCGTGAGATAAGTTAGTATAAACCAATGCAAAAACCTTATCATTTACTACTGTAACAAATCACTAAAATTATTATTCAACATTGCATACTAAATGCCTCTGCATATTTAATACTCCTATCCTCAAATAGAATCATTAAACAAGCAAACATATGCAAACAATGAAGACATAACAACAATCTGCCAAAACAGTGCAGTCTGTAAAGAATGCAAGATTCTTCATACTTCCCTAACTCCAAACATTATGAAATTCTACCACACTGTAGAAAATTTATCAGAGCTTATTATGCAAAAAGTTTCAACATTTTATCATATTCTTGCTTTTATAGGGAATTTTTGCAACAGCGATAAACTTTCTGTTTTGAAACAGCAACATGTATACTTGCAAAATAAGCATGGTAAAGGCTATCCTTGAAATTTTTATTGAAAAATAGAGATGCACAACATTATTCTAAATAACAGCAAGCAAATACTAAAAAAAAATGACGCTCCAAGCAAAACACATATCATGTGGTGAATAAAAATATAGCTCCAAGTAAAGTTACCGATGAACGAAGACGAAAGAGGGGATGCCATCCGGGGCATCCCCAAGCTTAGGCTTTTGGTTGTCCTTGAATATTACCTTGAGGTTCCTTGGGCATCCCCAAGCTTAGGCTCTTTACACTCCTTATTCCATAGTCCGTCGAATCTTTACCCAAAGCTTGAAAACTTCACAACACAAAACTTAACAAAAAACTCGTAAGCTCCGTTGGTATAAGGAAATAAATCACCACTTAGGTAATGTTTTGAACTCATTATAAATTCATATTGGTGTAATATCTACTGTATTCCAACTTATCTATGGTTCATACCCTCCGATACTACTCATAGATTCATCAAAATAAGCAAACAACACATAGTAAACAGAATCTATCTAAAACAGAACAGTCTGTAGTAATCTGTATCAAACGTATACTTCTGGAACTCCACAAATTATGAAATAAATTGGTGGACCTGAGGAATTTGTCTATTAATCTTCTGCAAAAAGAATCAGTGTTTTATCACGTTCTGGTGATTTTTTACAATTGTTTTCGTGAGCAGAAAGTTTCTGATTTTTTTTCAGCAAGATCAAATAATTATCATCCAAGAAGATCCTATAGGTCTTACTTGGCACAAACACTAATTAAAACATAAAACCACATCTAACCAGATGCTATATGATTTATTTATTACTAAACAGGAACAAAAAGCAAGGAACAAAAATAAAATTGGGTTGCCTCCTAACAAGCGCTAACGTTTAACGCCCCTAGCTAGGCATGATGATTTCAATGATGCTCACCTAAAAGATAAGAATTGAAACATAGAGAGAGCATCATGAAGAATATGACTAGCACATTTAAGTCTAACCCACTTCCTATGCATATGGATTTTGTGAGCAAACAACTTATGGGAACAATAATCAACTAGCATAGGAAGGCAAAACAAGCATAACTTCAAGATTTTAAGAACATAGAGAGGAAACTTGATATTACTGCAATTCCTACAAGCATATGTTCCTCCCTCATAATGATTTTCAGTAGAATCATGAATGAATTCAACAATATAACCAGAACCTAAAGCATTCTTTTCATGATCTACAAGCATAGAAAATTTACTACTCTCTACATAAGCAAAATTCTACTAAATCGGAATAGTGGGAGTATCATAAGAGACTCGAATACTATAAATTGTTTCCACATTAAAAGAGTAGTGTTCAGAAAAAGGGTAATCATAATCATGACAAGTTTTATAAATATAATCATCACTACTCTTTATAGCATAAGTATCAACACAATAATCATCATAGGTAGCAAGTTTGTTCTCATCATAATCAATTGAAACCTCTTCCAAGATAGTGGAATCACTAATAAATAAAGTCATGACCTCTCCAAATCCACTTTCATAATTCTCACAATAAGATTCAACACCCTCCAAAATAGTGGGATCATTACTTCCTAAAGTTAACACTCTTCCAAACCCACTTGGGAGGCTAAAAACCCACTTGGGAGGCTAAAAACATCAATATAACCATCATAAATAGGAGGCATGCTATCATAATAAATTTTCTCATCAAAACTTGGGAGGCTAAAAACATCATCTTCATTAGACATAGCATCCCCAAGCTTGGGACAAACATTAATTGCAGCAAATATATTCTCAAACTTGTCATTCTCATCAAACATAGCATCCCCAAGCTTGGTCCATTTCATATCATCAGCATAATCACTATCATCATTAATAATGTGGATAGCACCAATAGTATAGCAATTATCACCGTCACAATGACTAATAGGAGCAACATCATTTGGGAGGGATACCTTTCTACCTTTGCTTCTTCGTCTTTTATTTTTCTTCTTCACATCATGTGTGGGTTTAACCCTCTTTTTTGAGCTCCTTATTAATGAGATTGGTTGAATAGAAAGCTCCTCATCGTTACCTGATTCATCATAAGAAATAATAGGAGGATATTGGGAAGTCTCTTCCCTTTCATTAGTATTCTCTTCATCTTCTATTTGTTTTCTTGGCTTTATGTAATTGGTAATATAAGGATTTTCAATGCAATTCACCGCACAATACATAAAAATTTCTTCTAGATCAAAATCAAGAAATCTATCAAGATTAAATTTTGGAATACCCTCAGTTATACGTTTCATTTCTTCATACCCCAAAAGAAGACTAAGCCCTTTATGATGCTCAAGGGTAATCAAGTTATCACAATTTTTGGACACAATTTGATCATGAAACAAATAGCATTGGAGCTTTAAATGGCCATGTTCATTGCAAAGTTCACAAGGATGGCGATAAATATTGAATCTTTCAGCACAATCGTCTAGCCTTTCTTGCAACCATTTAGTTTCCAAATACTTATGTCTCTTGCAAAATCTATCTTCCCTATTTGGTGTGTGCTTGCAAGCTCTATGTATTCCACAAAAGTTGGCATGCTTATAAGAGACATTTTCATCATGACTAGTGCAATCATCATTAGTACTATGGATATTCAAGGAATTCATACTAACAACATTGCAATCATGCTCATCATTCAAATATTTAGTGCCAAACATTCTAATGCATTCTTCTTCTAACACTTTGGCACAATTATCGGAATTCTCATTTTCATGAAAGACATTAAAAAGATGAAGCATATGAGGCACCATGAATTCCATTTTTTTGTAGTTTTCTTTGATAAACTAAACTAGTGATAAAACAAGAAACAAAAAGATTCGATTGCAAGATCTAAAGATATACCTTCAAGCACTCACCTCCTCGGCAACGGCGCCAGAAAAGAGCTTGATGCCTACTACACAACCTTCTTCTTGTATACATTGTTGGGCCTCCAAGTGCAGAGGTTTGTAGGACAGTAGCAAATTTCCCTCAAGTGGATGACCTAAGGTTTATCAATCCGTGGGAGGCGTAGGATGAAGATGGTCTCTCTCAAACAATCATGCAACCAAATAACAAAGAGTCTCTTGTCTCCCCAACACACCCAATACAATGGTAAATTGTATAGGTGCACTAGTTCGGCGAAGAGATGGAGATACAAGTGCAATATGGATGATAGATATGAGTATTTGTAATCTAAAAATATAAAAACAGCAAGGTAGCAGGCGATAAAAGTGTGCGTAAACGGTATTGCAATGATAGGAAACAAGGCCAAGGGTTCATACTTTCACTAGTGCAAGTTCTCTCAACAATAATAACATAATTCGATCATATAACTATCCATCAACATGCAACAAAGAGTCACTCCAAAGTCACTAATAGCGGAGAACAAACGAAGAGATTATGGTAGGGTACGAAACCACCTCAAAGTTATCCTTTCTGATTGATCTATTCAAGAACCCTTCGAGAACCCTTCGAAGATCAAGTCTCCTCGGATATCAGCGGTGACCAGGGGCGTAGCTGCCGATCTGCTCAAGGTGACCTGTTGAATTGGCACGCACAGCGAAGCCACCAAACATGAAGAGTTGACCCGGGAGAAAAGTTTTCCCGGAGACAGCATCCTCACCAATGACGAGTCGAGCCATCGATCCTTCTATTGAAGACACAGTGGAACTCTCAATGAAAGCACCAATGTCTGTGTCAAAACCGGCAGATCTCGGGTAGGGGTCCCGAACTGTGCATTTGAGCATCAATGGTAACAGGTAATAAAGGGGACACAATGTTTACGCAGGTTCGGGCCCTCTTAAAGGAGGTAAAACCCTACTTCCTGCTTGATTATATTCGATGAGTATAGGGGTTACAAGAGTTGATCTACCTCGAGATCGTAATGGCTAAACCCTAGCTATCTAGCCTATGAGAATTCTGATGATCT
The DNA here is from genome assembly GCF_018294505.1 of Triticum aestivum. Taxonomy (NCBI): domain Eukaryota; kingdom Viridiplantae; phylum Streptophyta; class Magnoliopsida; order Poales; family Poaceae; genus Triticum; species Triticum aestivum. Next base: position 405,976,171 of record NC_057811.1, on the reverse strand, counting down.
CTACGGATCAACCTCTCTGGTTTATACAAACCTTGCAACCAACGCGATAAAGGGGTTGTCAATCCCTTCATGGCCACTTGCAAAAGCGAGATCTGATAGAGATAATAAGATAAATATTTTTGGTATTTTTGTTGTATAGATTGAAAAGTAAAAATTGCAAAATAAACGGCGACAGAAATAGCTAGTTTACGGGAGATTAATATGATGCAAAATAGACCCGGGGGCCATAGGTTTCACTAGTGGCTTCTCTCAAGATAGCAAATTCTACAGTGGGTGAACAAATTACTGTCGAGCAATTGATAGAAAAGCGCATAGTTATGAGAATATCTAGGCATGATCATGTATATAGGCATCACGTCCGTGACAAGTATACCGAAACGATTCTGCATCTACTACTATTACTCCACACATCGACCGCTATCCAGCATGCATCTAGAGTATTATGTTCATAAGAACAGAGTAACGCATTAAGCAAGATGACATGATAGAGAGGGATAAACTCAAGCAATATGATATAAACCCCATCTTTTTATCCTCGATGGCAACACTACAATACGTGCCTTCCTGCCCCTGCTGTCACTGGGAAAGGACACCGCAAGATTGAACCCAAAGCTAAGCACTTCTCCCATTGCAAGAAAGATCAATCTAGTAGGCCAAACCAAACTGATAATTTGAAGAGACTTGAAAAGATATCAAATCATGCATATAAGAATTCAGAGAAGAACCAAATATTGTTCATAGATAATCTTGATAATAAACCCACAATTCATCGGATCTGGACAAACACACCGCAAAAAGTATTACATCGAATAGATCTCCAAGAGGATCAAGGAGAACTTTGTATTGGGATCCAAAGAGAGAGAAGAAGCCATCTAGCTAATAACTATGGACCCGAAGGTCTGTGGTAAACTACTCACACATCATCGGAGAGGCTATGGTGTTGATGTAGAATCCCTCCGTGATCGGTTCCCCGTCCGGTGGAGTGCCGGAAAAGGCCCTAAGATGGGATCTCACGGGTACAGAAGGTTGCGGCAGTGGAAATAGGGTTTCGTGGTGCTCCCGGATGTTTTCGGGGTATATGAGTATATATAGGCAAAAGAAGTAGGTCGGTGGAGCTACGAGGGGCCCACGAGGGTGGGGGCACGCCTCCCCCCCCCCCGAGGCGCGCCCTCCTACCTCGTGGCCACCTCTTGGCTTCCTTTAGGTCCACTCCAAGTCTCCTGGATTGCGTTTGTTCCAAAAACGATCCTCGCGAAGGTTCCATTCCGTTTGGATTCCGTTTGATATTTCTTTTCTGGGAAACACTCAAATAGGCAAAAAAAACAGCAATTTGCACTGGGCCTTTGGTTAGTAGGTTAGTCCCAAAAATAATATAAAAGTGCATAATAAAGCCCCTTAAACATCCAAAACAAATAATATAATTGCATGGAACAATAAAAAATTATAGATACATTGGAGACGTATCAAGCAACCCCAAGCTTAATCCCTGCTCGTCCTCGAGTAGGTAAATGATAAAAACAGAATTTTTGATGTGGAATGCTTCCTAACAGAATTTTCTATGTAATTTTCTTTATTGTGGCATGAATGTTCAGATCCGAAAGATTCAAGATAAAAGTTTAATATTGACATAAAAATAATAATACTTCAAGCATGCTAACTAAGCAATTATGTCTTCTCAAAATAACATGGTAAAAGAAAGCTCATCCCTCCAAAATTATATAGTTTGGTCATGCTTCATTTTCGTCACACAAAAATGCTCTCATCATGCACAACCCCGATGACAAGCCAAGAAATTGTTTCATACTTTAGTATTTCTCAAACTTTTTCAACTTTCACGCAATACATGAGTGTGAGCCATGGAGATAGCACTATGGGTGGAATAGAATATAATGATGGGGGTTGTGTGGAGAAGACAAAAAAGGAGAAAGTTTCACATTGACGTGGCTAATCAACGAGCTAGGGAGATGCCCATCAATTGATGTCAATGCAAGGAGTAGGGATTGCCATGCAACAAATGCACTAGAGCTATAAATGTATGAAAGCTCAACAAAAGAAACTAAATGGGTGTGCATCCAACTTGCTTGCTCACGAAGACCTAGGGCATTTGAGGAAGCCCATTGTTGGTATATACAAGCCAAGTTCTATAATGAAAAATTCCCACTAGTATATGAAAGTGACAAAATAAGAGACTCTCTATCATAAAAATCATGGTGCTACTTTGAAGCACGAGTGTGGAAAAAGGATAGTAGCATTGTCCCTTTTATTTCTTTTTATTTTTCTGGGACTTTTTTTTATTTGGCCTTTCTTTTTTTCCTTTTTTTTTCTTTTTTTTATATTGGACAATGCTCTATTAATGATGATAATCACACTTCTATTTATTTACAACTCAATGATTACAACTCGATACTAGAACAAAATATGACTCTATATGAGTGCCTCCGGCAGTGTACCGGGATGGCCAATGAATCAAGAGCGACATGTATGATAAATTATGCATGGTGGCTTTGCCAAAAATACGATGTCAACTACATGATCATGCAAGGAAATATGACAATGATGAAGCGTGTCATAATAAACGGAACGGTGGAAAGTTGCATGGCAATATATCTCGGAATGTCTATGGAAATGCCATAATAGGTAGGTATGGTGGCAGTTTTGAGGAAGATATAAGGAGGTTTATGTGTTATAGAGCGTATCATATCACGGGGTTTGGATGCACCGGTGAAGTTTGCACCAACTCTCAAGGTGAGAAAGGGCAATGCACGGCACCGAAGAGGCTAGCAATGATGGAAAGGTGAGAGTGCGTATAATCCATGGACTCAACATTAGTCATAAAGAACTAACATACTTATTGCAAAAATCTACAAGACATCAAAAACCAAGCATTACGCGCATGCTCCTAGGGGGATAGATTGGTAGGAAAAGGATATCGCTCGTCCCCGACCGCCACTCATAAGGATGACAATCAAAGCACACCACATGTTTCAAATTTGTTACACAACGGTTACCATACGTGCATGCTACGGGACTTGCAAACTTCAACACAAGTACTTCTGAAATTCACAATTACTCAACTAGCACAACTCTAATATCACCATCTTCATATCTCAAAACAATCATCAAGTATCAAACTTCTCATAGTATTCAGTGCGCTCTATATGAAAGTTTTTATTATACCCATATTCGATGCCTATCATATTAGGATTAATTTTATAGCCAAAGCAAATTACCATGCTGTTCTAAAGGACTCTCAAAATAATATAAGTGAATCATGAGAGATCAATAATTTCTATAAAATAAAACCATCACCGTGCTCTAAAAGATATAAGTGAAGCACTAGAGCAAAATTATCTAGCTCAAAAGATATAAGTGAAGCACATAGAGTATTCTGATAAATTACAAATCATGTGTGTCTCTCCAAAAGGTGTGTACAACAAGGATGATTGTGGTAAACTAAAAAGCAAAGACACAAATCATACAAGACTCTCCAAGCAAAACACATATCATGTGGTGAATAAAAATATAGCCTCAAGTAAAGTTACCCATAGACGAAGACGGAAGAGGGGATGCCTTATGGGGTATCCCCAAGCTTAGGCTTTTGGTTTTCCTTGAATTTTACCTTGGGGTCCCTTGGGAATCCCCAAGCTTAGGCACTTGGCACTCCTTGTTCCAAAATCCATCAAATCCTTACCCAAAAACTTGAAAACTTCACAACACAAAACTCAATAGAAAATCTCATGAGTTCCGTTAGCGAAATAAAACAAACCACCACTTTAAGGTACTGTAATGAACTCATTATTTATTTATATTGGTGTTGAACCTACTGTATTCCAACTTTTCTATGGTTCATACCCGCCGATACTAGCCATAGATTCATCAAAATAAGCAAACAACACACGAAAAACAGAATCTGTCAAAAACAGAACAGTCTGTAGTAATCTGTATCAAACGCAAACTTGTGTAACTCAAAAATTCTGCCAAAATAGGACGGCCTAAATAATTTTTTTATTGATCTACTGCAATTGGAATCAGTATTTTATCACTTCCTTGTGATTTTAACAATTGTTTTCGTAAGCAGAAAGTTTCTTTTTTTCAGCAAGATCAAATAATTATCACCCAAGAAGATCCTATAGGTTTTACTTGGCACAAACACTAATTAAAACATAAAACCACATCTAACCAGAGGCTAGATTAATTATTTATTACTAAACAGGAACAAAAAGCAAGGAACAAAAATAAAATTGGGTTGCCTCCCAACAAGCGCTATCGTTTAACGCCCCTAGCTAGGCATTGATAATTTTAATGATGCTCACATCAATGACAAGAATTAAAGCACAAAGAGAGCATCATAGAACACTTGATAAACACATCTAAGTTTAACATACTTCCTATGCATAGGCATTTTATAAGCAAACAAATTATCAAGACAAGCAAAACCTAACATATGCAAGGAAGGAGAAAGAAACAATAGCAATCTCAACATAACGAGAGGTAATTTAGTAACATGGAAATTTCTACAATCATATTTTCCTCTCTCATAATAATTACATGTGGGATCATAAGAAAATTCAACAAATTAGCTATCACATAAAATGTTTTCAACACGATCCACATGCATGCAAAGTTGACACTCTTCCAAAATAGTGGGATTAACATTAGCTAAACTCATGACCTCTCCAAACCCACTTTTATCAAAAATACCATAAGATTGAACATTCTCCAAATATGTGGGATCTAATGTTGACACTCTTCCAAACCCACTTTCAATATTATTGCAAACACTATTATCAATCTCATATTCTTCATGGGGCTTAAATAAATTTTCAAGATCATAAGAAGAATCACCCCAATCATGATCATTGCAACAAGTAGTATACATAGCAAAAATAGCATCCCGAAGCTTAGGGTTTTGCATATTATTAGCACAATTGACGTCAAGAGAATTTATAGTAAAAATCATTGCAATCATGCTTTTCATCGAAGGAATTATCAAGTATGGGTGCAATAGCAACGATCTCAGGTTTGACATAAGGAACTATAGCAAATTCATCTTCATAAATATTGGCATCATGGCCACAAGAATAGCAAGCATCATGTTCATCAAGGGATATTTCAATCAAATAATCGGAATCATAATTATCTATAGACTCATGAACATCATTATTTTCTTCCAAAGCGGTCATTCTTTCAATAAATTCTTTGACATAGACATTACGAGCATAGTTTTCATAGCAATATTTAAGTATGTCAAAATTTTCAGATTCATAGAGAGTAATATCATACTTTTCAATCAAAGAAGCAACTTCATAAGCACCCTTAAAAGCAACAAATTCTTCAATTTGTTCGATATCGTAGTAACTATAAACACCCTTTGCATAAGAAGATAAGATTTCATTATCATTAAACTCACATAGGTAGGGAAGGTGTTTTTTAGGGTTCTTAGAGCAACAAATAAAATCATAAATTTCACAAAGATTCCAAGCATAAGACAGAAATCTTTTTATTTGATCCCATAAGAGTCTCCCTTTTTCAGACAAATGGTGACGCACAAAATGAGCATGCTCATCTAAAGATTTCCCATCAACTAGGCTAGTTGGGGTTTCAGCACGAGCGCATAAGGATCGAAGATGATCCAGGTAGAACACTTTAAGTGGATCCATATCAATAGATTTTTAGCAAGCAAAGATGCAAGCAAATAGAAGGCACATGGAAACACAAACAAAGATACATACGGGAAGAAGGCGAAGAAAAGGCAAAGGTGAAGTGGGGGAGAGGAAAACGAGAGGCAAATGGCAAATAATGTAATGCGAGGGATAAGAGTTTGTGATGGGTACTTGGTATGTCTTTACTTGTGCGTATATCTCCCCGGCAATGGCGCCAGAAATCTGCACGTTGGCGGGAGATCAAATCTTGACTTGACTTGGGGTAAACCTCCCTGGCAACGGTGCCAGAAATCCTTCTTGCTACCTCTTGAGCATGCGTTGGTTTTCCCTTGAAGAGGAAAGGGTGATGCAGCAAAGTAGAGTAAGTATTTCCCTTAGTTTTTGAGAACCAAGGTATCAATCCAGTAGGATGCTACACACAAATCCCTAGTACCTGCACAAACAAATAAGAACCTTGCAACCAACGCGATAAAGGGGTTGTCAATCCCTTCACGGCAACTTGCAAAAGTGAGATCTGATAGAGATAATAAGAGAAATATTTTTGGTATTTTTGTTGTATAGATTGAAAATTAAAGATTGCAAAATAAACGGCGACAAAAATAGCTAGTTGACGGGAGATTAATATGATGGAAAATAGACCCAGGGGCCATAGGTTTCACTAGTCGCTTCTCTCAAGATAGCAAATTCTACGGTGGGTGAACAAATTACTGTCGAGCAATTGATAGAAAAGCGCATAGTTATGAGAATATCTAGGCATGATTATGTATATAGGCATCATGTCCGTGACAAGTAGACCGAAACGATTCTGCATCTACTACTATTACTCCACACATCAACCGCTATCCAGCATGCATCTAGAGTATTAAGTTCATAAGAACAGAGTAACGCATTAAGCAAGATGACATGATGTAGAGGGATAAACTAAAGCAATATGATATGAACCCCGTCTTTTTATCCTCGATGGCAATAATACAATACATGCCTTGCTGCCCCTGCTGTCACTGGGAAAGGACACTGCAAGATTGAACCCAAAGCTAAGCACTTCTCCCATTGCAAGAAAGATCAATCTAGTAGGCCAAACCAAACTGATAATTCGAAGAGACTTAAAAAGATATCAAATCATGCATATAAGAATTCAGAGAAGAACCAAATATTGTTCATAGATAATCTTCATCATAAACCCACAATTCATCGGATCTCGACAAACACACCGCAAAAAGTATTACATCGAATAGATCTCCAAGAGGATCGAGGAGAACTTTGTATTGAGATCCAAAGAGAGAGAAGAAGCCATCTAGCTAATAACTATGGACCCGAAGGTCTGTGGTAAACTACTCACACATCATCGGAGAGGCTATGGTGTTGATGTAGAAGCCCTCCGTGATCGATTCCCCCTCCGGCGGAGCGCTAGAAAAGGCACTGCTCGTCCTCGAGTAGTAAATGATAAAAACAGAATTTTTGATGTGGAATGCTACCTAACATATTTATCAATGTAATTTTCTTTATTGTGGCATGAATATTCAGATCCATAAGATTCAAGACAAAAGTTTAATATTAACATAAAAACAATAATACTTCAAGCATACTAACCAAGCAATTATGTCTTCTCAAAATAACATAGCCAAAGAATGCTCATCCCTACAAAATCGTATAGTTTGGCCATGCTTCATCTTCGTCACACAAAATACTCAAATCATGCACAACCCCGGTTTCAGCCAAGCAATTGTTTCATACTTTAGTATTTTCAAACTTTTTTCAATTTTCACGCAATACATGAGCATGAGCCATGGACATAGCACTATGTGTGGAATAGAATATAATGATGGGGGTTGTGTGGAGAAGACAAAAAAGGAGAAAGTCTCACATTGACTCGGCTAATCAATGGGCTATGGAGATGCCCATGAATTGATGCCAATGCGAGGAGTAGGGATTGCCATGCAACGGATGCACTAGAGCTATAAATGTATGAAAGCTCAACAAAAGAAACTAAGTGTTTGGGCATCCAACTTGCTTGCTCACGAAGACCTAGGGCATTTTGAGGAAGCCCATTGTTGGAATATACAAGCCAAGTTCTATAATGAAAATTCCCACTAGTATATGAAAGTGACAACATAGGAGACTCTCTATCATGAAGATCATGGTGCTACTTTGAAGCACAAGTGTGGTAAAAGGATAGTAGCATTGTCCCTTCTCTCTTTTTCTCTCATTTTTTGGGACTTCTTTTTTTATTTGGCCTTTCTTTTTTTCTTTTTTTCTCTTTTTTTTCTTCGTCCAGAGTCTCATCCCGACTTGTGGGGGGATCATAGTCTCCATCATCCTTTCCTCACATGGGACAATGCTCTAATAATGAAGATCATCACACTTTTAGTTACTTACAACTCAAGAATTACAACTCAATACTAGAACAAAATATGACTCTATATGAGTGCCTCCGGCGGTGTACCGGGATGGGCAATGAATCAAGAGTGACATGTATGAAAAATTATGCATGGTGTCCTTGCCACAATGAATCAAGAGTGACACCTACTACATGATCATGCAAGGCAATATGACAATGATGAAGCGTGTCGTAATAAACAGAACGGTGGAAAGTTGCATGGCAATATATCTCGAAATGGCTATGGAAATGCCATAATAGGTAGGTATGGTGGCTGTTTTGAGGAAGATATAAGGAGGTTTATGTGTGATAGAGCATATCATATCACGGGGTTTGGATGCACCGGCGAAGTTTGCACCAACTCTCAAGGTGAGAAAGGGCAATGCACGGTACCGAAGAGTCTAGCAATGATGGAAAGGTGAGAGTGCGTATAATCCATGGACACAACATTAGTCATAAATAACTCACATACTTATTGCAAAAATCTACAAGTCATCAAAACCAAGTACTACACGCATGCTCCTAGGGGTAGGGTTGGTAGGAGTTAACCATCGCGCGATCCCGACCTCCACACAAAGGATGACAATCAAAGAAATACCTCATGCTTAAAATTTGTCACACAACGTTTACCATACGTGCATGCCGCGGGACTTGCAAACTTCAACACAAGTATTTCTCAAATTCACAATTACTCAACTAGCACGACTCTAATATTACCATCTTCATATCTCAAAACAATCATCAAGTATCAAACTTCTCATAGTATTCAATGCACTCTATATGAAAGTTTTTATTATATCCCTCTTGCATTGAATGCCCATCATATTAGGACTAATTTTATAACCAAAGCAAATTACCATGCTGCTTTAAAAGACTCTCAAAATAATATAAGTGAAGCATGAGAGTTCATCTATTTCTTCAAAATAAAACCACCGTCGTGCTCTAAAAGTATATAAGTGAAGCACTAGAGCAAATGACAAACTACTCCAAAATATATAAGTGAAGATCAATGAGTAGTTGAATAATTATGCAACTATGTGAAGAGTCTCCTACATTTAAGAATTTCAGATCTTGGTATTTTATTCAAACAGCAAGCAAAACAAAAGAAAATAAAATGACGCTCCAAGCAAAACACATATCATGTGGTGAATAAAAATATAGCTCCAAGTAGAGTTAACGATGAACGAAGACGAAAGAGGGGATGCCTTGGGCATCCCCAAGCTTAGGCTCTTGCCACTCCTTATTCCATAGTCCATAGAATCTTTACCCAAAACTTGAAAACTTCACACAACACAAAACTCAACAGAAAACTCGTAAGCTCCGTTAGTATAAGAAAATAAAACCACTTTTGGTACTGTTATGAACTCATTCTAAATTTATATTGGTGTAATATCTACTGTATTCCAACTTCTCTACGGTTCATACCCTCCGATACTACTCATAGATTCATCAAAATAAGCAAACAACACATAGAAAACAGAATCTGTCAAAAACAGAATAGTCTGTAGTAATATGTATAAAACGTATACTTATGGAACTCCAAAAATTGTGAAATAAATTGGTGAACCTGAGGCTAGATGGCAGCTAATATCGTGAGCGCTAAAGTTTCTGTTTTTTACAGCAAGATCATAAAGACTTCACCCAAGTCTTCCCAAAGGTTCTACTTGGCACAAACACTAATTAAAACATAAAACCACATCTAACCAGAGGCTAGATGAATTGTTTATTACTAAACAGGAGCAAAAACAGAGAACAAAAATAAAATTGGGTTGCCTCCCAACAAGCGCTGTCGTTTAACGCCCCTAGCTAGGCATGATGATTTCAATGATGCCCACATAAAAGATAAGATTTGAAACATAAAGAGAGCATCATGAAGCATACAACTAGCATATTTAAGTCTAACCCACTTCCTATGCATAGGGCTTTTGTGAGCAAACAATTTATGGGAACAAGAATCTACTAGCATAGGAAAGCAAAACAAGCATAACTTGAAGATTTTCAACACATAGAGAGGAAACTTGATATTATTGCAATTCCTACAAGCATATATTCCTTCCTCATAATAATTTTCAGTAGCATCATGAATGGATTCAACAATATAACCATCACATAAAGCATTCTTTTCATGATCTACAAGCATAGAATTTTTATTACTCTCCACATAAGCAAAATTCTTCTCATTCGGAATAGTGGGACTATCATAAGAAACTCGAATACTATAAATTGTTTCCACATTAGAAGAGTAATGTTCAAAAAAATGGTAATCATAATCATGACAAGTTTTATAAATATAATCATCACTACTTTTTATAGCATAAGTGTCATCACAATAATCATCATAAGTAGCAACTTTGTTCTCATCATAATCAATTGAAACCTCTTCCAAGATAGTGGAGTCATTACTAAATAAAGTCATGACCTCACCAAATCCACTTCCATAATTGTCATCATAAATAGGAGGCATGCTATTATCATAATAAATTTGCATATCAAAACTTGGGAGGTTAAAAATATCATCTTCATAAATCATAACATCCCCAAGCTTGGGACAAACATTAATTGGAGCAAATAAATTCTCAAACATATCATTCTCATCAAACATGGCATCCCCAAGCTTGGGCCTTTTCATATCATAAGCATAATAACTCTCATCATTAACAGTATGGATAGCACCAATAGTATAGCGATTATCATCATCACAATGAGTAATAGGAGCAACATCATTTGGGAGGGATACCTTTTTACCTTTGTTGCTCCGTCTTTTGTTTTTCTTCTTCACATCATGTGTGGGTTTAATCCTCTTTTTTGAGCTCCTTATTAATGAGATAGGTTGAATAGAAAGCTCCTCCTCATTACCTGATTCATCATAAGAAATAATAGGAGGATATTGGGAGGTCTCTTCCCTTTCATTAGTATTCTCTTCATCTTCTATTTGTTTTCTTCATCTTCACCGCACAATACATAAAAATTTCTTCTAGATCAAAATCAAGAACTTTATCAAGGACAAATTCTGGCATATCCTTAGTTATACGTTTCATTTCTTCATAACCCAAAAGCAAACTAAGTTCATTATGATGTGCAAGGGAAATCAAGTAATCACAATTTTTGGACACGATTCGATCATGAAACAATTTGCATTGGAGATTTAAATGATCACGTTCATTGCAAAGTTCACAAGGATGGCAAAGAAATTTTAAATTTTTAGCACAAACATCTAGCCTTTCTTGCAACCATTTAGTTTCTAAATACTTATGCCTCTTGCAAAATCTATCTTCCATATTTGGTGTGTACTTGCAAACTCTATGTACTCCACAAAAGTTGACATGCTTATAAGAGACATTTTCATCATGACTAGTGCAATCATCATTAGTATCATGGATATTCAAAGAGTTCATACTAACAACATTGCAATCATGCTCATCATTCAAATATTTAGTGCCAAACATTCTAATGCATTCTTCTTCTAACACTTTGGCACAATTATCGGAATTCTCATTTTCATGAAAGACATTAAAAAGATGAAGCATATGAGGCACCCTCAATTCCATTTTTTTGTAGTTTTCTTTGATAAACTAAACTAGTGATAAAACAAGAAAAAAAAAGATTCGATTGCAAGATCTAAAGATATACCTTCAAGCACTCACCTCCTCGGCAACGGCGCCAGAAAAGAGCATGATGCCTACTACACAACCTTCTTCTTGTAGACATTGTTGGGCCTCCAAGTGCAGAGGTTTGTAGGACAGTAGCAAATTTCCCTCAAGTGGATGACCTAAGGTTTATCAATCCGTGGGAGGCGTAGGATGAAGATGGTCTCTCTCAAACAATCCTGCAACCAAATAACAAAGAGTCTCTTGTGTCCCCAACACACCCAATACAATGGTAAATTGTATAGGTGCACTAGTTCCGTGAAGAGATGGTGATACAAGTGCAAGATGGATGGTAGATATAGGTTTTTGTAATATGAAAATATAAAAAAAGCAAGGTAACTAATGATAAAAGTGAGCACAAACGATATTGCAATGCTAGGAAACAAGGCCCACAGTTCATACTTTCACTAGTGCAAGTTCTCTCAACAATAATAACATAATTGGATCATATAACTATCCCTCAAGATGCAACAAAGAGTCACTCCAAAGTCACTAATAGCGGAGAACAAACGAAGAGATTATTGTAGGGTACGAAACCACCTCAAAGTTATTCTTTTGGATTGATCTATTCAAGAGTTCGTACTAGAATAACACCTTAAGCCACATATCAACCAAAACCTTAATGTCACCTAGATACTCCAATGTCACCTCAAGTATCCGTGGGTACGATTATACGATATGCATCACACAATCTGAGATTCATCTATTCAAACCAACACAAAGTACTTCAAAGAGTGCCCCAAAGTTTCTACCGGAGAGTCAAGACGAAAACGTGTGCCAACCCCTATGCATAAGTTCACAATGTTATGGAACCCGCAAGTTGATCACCAAAACATACATTAAGTAGATCACGTGAATATCCCATTGTCACCACAAATAAGCACATGCAAGACATACATCAAGTGTTCTCAAATCCTTAAAGACTCAATCCGATAAGATAACTTCGGAGGGAACACTCAGTCCATTACAAGAGAATAGAGGGGGAGAAACATCATAAGATCCAGCTATAATAGCAAAGCTCGCGATACATCAAGATTGTGCCAACTCAAGAACACGAGAGAGGGAGATCAAACACATAGCTACTGGTACATACCCTCAGCCCCGAGGGTGAACTACTCCCTCCTCATCATGGAGAGCGGCAGGATGATGAAGATGGCCACCGGTGAGGGATCCCCCCTCTCGCAGGGTGCCGGAACAGGTTCCCGATTGGTTTTTGGTGGCTACAGAGGCTTGCGGTGGCGAACTCCTGATCTAGGTTATGTTCTAGGGGTTTCTGTATATATAAGAGGTTTTGGCGTCGGGAACAAGTCAGGGGCGTCCAGGGGGTAGGGCACGTCCCCCACCCTCGTGGGTGCCTCGGGACTCTTCTGGCCCATCTCCGATGCTCCGTGGGCTTCTTCTGGTCCAAAAATAATTTCCGTCTATTTTCAGGTCAATTGGACTCCGTTTGGTTTTCCTCTTCTACGATACTCAAAAACAAGGAAAAAAACAGAAATTGGCACTGGGCTCTAGGTTAATAGGTTAGTCCCAAAAATCATATAAAATAGCATATAAATGCATATAAAACATTCTAGATGGATAATACAATAGCATGGAACATCATAAGATCCAACTATAATAGCAAAGCTCGCGATACATCAAGATCGTGCCAACTCAAGAACAGGAGAGAGAGAGAGAGAGAGAGAGAGATCAAACACATAACTACTAGTATATACCCTCAGCCCCGAGGGTGAACTACTCCCTCGTCATCATGGAGAGCGCCAGGATGATGAAGATGGCCACCGGTGAGGGATCCCCCCTCCGGCAGGGTGCCGGAACAAGTTCCCGATTGGTTTTTGGTGGCTACAGAGGCTTGCGGCGGCGGAACTCCCGATCTAGGTTATCTTCTGGGGGTTTCTGGATATATAAGAGGTTTTGGCGTCGGGAACAAGTCAGGGGGGTCTCCGAGGCGTCCACGAGGTAGGGGGCGCGCCCAGGGGGTAGGGCGCGCCCCCCACCCTCGTGGGTGCCTCGGGACTCTTCTGGCCCATCTCCGATGCTCCGTGGGCTTCTTCTGGTCCAAAAATAATCTCCGTCAATTTTCAGGTCAATTGGACTCCGTTTGGTTTTCCTTTTCTGCGATACTCAAAAATAAGGAAAAATCAGAAACTGGCACTAGGCTCTATGTTAATAGGTTAGTCTCAAAAATCATATAAAATCGCATATAAATGCATATTAAACATTCTAGATGGATAATATAATAGCATGGAACAATCAAAAATTATAGATACGTTGGAGACGTATTAGGCCCCAAGGTGGGATCTCACGGGTACAGATGGTTGCGGCGGTGGAAATAGGGTTTCGTGGTGCTCCCAGATGTTTTCGGGGTATATGAGTATATATAGGCGAAAGAAGTAGGTCGGTGGAGCTACGAGGGGCCAACGAGGGAGGGGGCGCGCCTACCCCCCTGGGCGCGCCCTCCTACCTCGTGGCCACCTCGTGGCTTCCTTTACGTCCACTCCAAGTCTCCTGGATTGCGTTTGTTCCAAAAATGATCCTCGCGAAGGTTTCATTCCGTTTGGATTCCGTTTGATATTCCTTTTCTGCGAAACACTGAAATAGGCAAAAAAAACAGCAATTTGTACTGGGCCTTTGGTTAGTAGGTTAGTCCCCAAACTAATATAAAAGTGCATAATAAAGCCCATTAAACATCCAAAACGGATAGTATAATAGCATGAAACAATCAAAAATTATAGATACGTTGGAGACGTATCAAAAGTGAGTTTGTAAAGGAAGGAAATAACATATCTGGACACCAAGCTTGCCTTTCACGCATATGGGAGGCCTACCCGGACACGAGGGAAAAGTCCTCTGCTTTTATTTTCACGGCCCATCAGTCCGGCCCATATCCAATAGTCCGAACACCTGAGGACCCCCTAATCCAGGACTCCCTCAGGCGGCGAGGATGAGGAGATCTAAGTCGACGAGTGGAGGAGTGTCTTCCCCAATGACACCAATGACGGCACCGGCCCGGACCTGGCTCGTGACACACCGTACCTGACGAAGAAGGATTGGATCGACCTCCACTTCGACGTAGTTTAGTTTAGTTTAAATTTATGTTTTATGTTCGGTTACGCATAACTATCTATGTTTATGTTTGAATGCATGCTACTTTCGGTTGAACCTCTTTTGAACTTGATCAAATTGAAGTATACAATGTTAAGTTTAGGGGATCGACTAGAAACGACCAAAAATTGCTGGAATACATATATACTCACTAAGGGTTTTACTCCGTTAACTTTTAGCGGATCGACTATGCCTTGTTTATTTAGTTATTCACAATGTGATGCTCTATATGTACAACTATTTTCTGTGCAGTTCAATTTCATCAATAACAGTTTTAACAATACCACTATGAATTACGATATTTGGTTGTTGTTAAGGATGTTGCAGTTAACATGTCTTTCCGTTTTTCTGACAATAACTAGTGTACTTTAGACCTGCACAATACCAGTTTGAATGACTATATTTGCTCGTTTTTAAATGTTATGCCTGTTGCAGTTAACACACCTTTCCACTTCTTTTTTGCTTAACTAGTGTGCTTAAACCTGCACACTGAAGCTATCATTTGGAGATTATGTTGTCTATCATAGATATATTTAGTTGATGTTTAGCCTGTTGTGCTTAATATGCTTTTAGATGTACTCACACAGGACAATATTGGGAACATCTGTTGTTTTCCATCAAGGTTAGTTTCATCGCATTGCTTATATATACTCACTTTTCAGGATATCGGTAGCTGGTTCCATATAGCCCGAAGGCTGATAAGGGATTAATCGTCGAATCGGACATTTCACTGAATATATCTGTAACCCCATTTATCGGTAGGTTAAGTAGGACCATATTTAATATATCTGAGGCTACATAGCAACATGCATTGTACTGAATGACGAAATATGCAATCCCAGCCTACATGTCAACAAGGAAGAGTGTTATCTTAATGTTCTGATGATATCTAGATATACATGGAAGAGCAGCAAGAACAACAACAACAACAACACAGTAGCAGTTAACTGTAGCTAATCGGCCATTTATAACAATCTAATAAAAACTCCATCCGTCGCGTAATATAAGATGTTAATTCATCCAATATGTAAGTATATTGAATGTAATAATATCTTATATAATGGGACGGAGGGAGTGTTGTACTACATCATTGTGCAATTGTTGTTTAGCTTCTAATATTAACTTGGTGCTTTTAGGTACACATGTCATTGGCAAAGATCCATGCTTCGACCCATTCTGCGTGTGTGGCAATGAGATATTCATAAACCAGCTTCAAGAGAGGAAACCGATAAAGATTGTTATTAAAATGGGTCAAAAGATGTCAATCAAATTATTGGTTTACACTTTATGCAAGACAATAGTGAACTGCAGCATGGTAAGTAAGAACTATGTTGCCTTGTTTTTACTGCTCATAATGAGTTGTGTTAGATGACAATGTCTGAATCTTTTTTCCTTTACATTGGATCCCGAAGCAGTTTACTCAAGATTACCTCTCAAACTACATGATTGGCGTCCGACCATCACAAGGGGTTGGACTAGAGTCGTGCACTACTGGAATTAGCTTATTTGTCGTGTGCCAGTTCTTTGCCGTCTGCTGGTTGACGATAAAGAAGGTCTTTGCCGTCCGCTTCAGGAAAACGGACGGCAACGAACTGGCTGATGGCAAAGAAGGTCTTTGCCATCAGCCAATTCTTTGTCGTCCGGTAGCGGACGGCAATGAATCTTTGTCGTCAGCTGGCAGACGGCAAAGAGAGAGGTGGCCCTCGCTAACAAGCTAATCATAAAAAACTTAACGGGCCCCCTTCTTTGCCGTCTGCCAGCAGACGGGAAAGAGAAAAAAGCGGACGGCAAAGGTGGGGCGGACGGCAAAGAGCTAACCTAACTAACAGCCGAGCCCCACCCCGCCCCTCCATCTCTCTGTTTCTGTCTCCTCCCCAACAACCACCGCCCCCGCCGCCGCCCCCTTGCCCCGCCACCCGCCCACCCATCGCCCCTCGCTCCGTCGCCCCAACCACCCGCCGCCCCCCTTGCCCCACCACCCGCCACCGCCCCCTTGCCCCGTCGCCCCGCCGCCCGAATGGCCCACAGCCGCGGCGCCTCGCCGCCCCACCGCCCGAACAGGCCACCGCCGTGGCGCCCCGCCGCCCCCACCACCTGCCCAGCGCCCCGGCGCCACCGCCCCGAAGCCCTGCGGCCCCCGTCGCCACCGCCACCCTGCCGCTGCGAAGCCCCGGCCAACGCCATCTCCGGTGAGTTTTTTTCTGTTTTTTTTTCTTTTTTGCTGTTTAATAGTTAGATTAGACTAGATATGTGTTAGTGTTAGATTTAGTGCTAGATTATATTAGATTAGACTAGTGCATGGGTTTTAGTTAATTAGTTATATAATTATAAGAAGTAGAAAAAAGATCAGAAAAGAAGAAGAAGAAAAGAAGAATATGTAGAAGGGGGAAGAAGAAGAAGAAGAAGAGGAGGAGGAGAAGAAGAAGAAGAAAAAGAGGAGAAGATGAGAAGAAGAGGAAAAAGGGAAATAAGGAAGAAATAAAAGAAGAATAAGAGAAGGAAAAAAGAAAAAGAAGAACGGAAAGAAGAAGAAGAAGAAGAAGAAGAAGAGAAGGAAAGAAGAAGAAGGAGAGAAGGAAACACCCCGACCCCGACACCCTGACCCCGACACCACACCCCGACCCCCTGACCCCGACACCCCGACACGACACCCCGACCCCGAAACAGCACCCCGACCCCGACACGGCACCCCGACACCGACACGACACACCGACCCCCGACACCCAGACCCCGAAACAGCACCCCGACCCCGACACGCCACCCCGACACCCCGTCACGACACCCCGACCCCGACCCCCGACACCCTGACATCATATATTTTTTGATTTTGTTATGAGAAACATCATATATAATTGTGTTGATCGGGTAGATTTAAACATCATATATATTTTTTGATTTTGTTATGAAAAACATCATATATTATTATTCATGTCGGTATTTTTTATGTTGTACTAATTTCGTTTACTCTTTGTCATGGCAGGTGTTGAAAGATGGTGGGCGCTGGTCGGGAGCGCTCCGAGGCCCCTTCTTCGTCGGCGCGTGGTGGGAGGTCTTCCATTCCACACACACCTCTCCGCCGAGCGTTGCTGGACAGTATGGCGACACCGTCGGGCCCTTCTTCGTCGACAGCGGTGCCCAGCAGGGGACGAGGTAAGGGAGGGAAGAAGAGAGGAGCACGTGGTCACGGGAGAGGAGGTAGGGTGACTGCTAGGGTGCCTTCCTCCCCGCCACCCCCAGTTGTTTCACCCGAGCACGTGACTGCTAGGGTGGACTCGTCCGAGGAGGAGGCTACACGGACTCCGGTCCACGAGCCTTCGGTCCACGAGCCTCGGGTCGACGGGCCTTCGGCCCACGAGACCCCGGAGAAGCACACGTCTGGATGGGGTACCTGGCCGGATGAGCCTGAGGGGCCGAGTGGCCATGCTGATGATGGCGGGGAGCCGACTGATATTGAGGAGGAGGGGGGCACCGTCTACCAGCGCGGTTGTGCACGGCTCCCGTCCGTGCCGGCGACCCACGAGCAGAGGTGGTTGATTTACCCTGATGGGGAGAGGTAAGTGCATTTAATCTTTTTGTACCTTCTGCATTCACGTTTCTTCAAATATCTAATGCGTTGGCCTTGTCATGCTGTAGGGGTTGGGACCACCATCATAGTGTCCGCCGGCCCAACTCCGTCCTTGGAGTGCTTTGCCGGCAAAACTTCCCGGGGTTTGTCACGTTGCCTGGTGAGGGTCGGCTTCCAGAGCTTGGATTGAGCTGGGAGCACTACTTGGCTGCCCCGGCCCCGTCGGGTGAGATTATCGACGGTGTCTTGTGCGACACAAGGGCAGACGTGGTGATCAGAAAGTTCTGGGTACTTTCTCCTTTACACATTTAAAAATCTTCAACTAGCTAGTTATTAATTGTACTAATCAACATTGTCTCAATTGATTGCAGACATTCTACAGGTGTGAGGAGGGATACGAGGAGGAGGCGGCAAATGTTATCGAGAACGTCTGCAAGCGCCTACCACAGAACTTACGGCACGAGGCTCGGGTGCAGGCTGTTCGAGACTACTACGCCTTGGGTGGTATCAAGAAGCCCAAGCCGGCGTGCCGCGGTAAGTTCCTAAGTAAGGAGCAGTACATGAAGGTAATTCTTAAGGCCTTGTACTTACTTCCTTCATTTAGTAATTCATAGCCGTAGCGCTCAAGTTTCTATTTGCTAACTTAGGCGCCTCCGAGATGGTGTGCGGATCAGATGGATTGTTGGGAGGTGTTGGTCAATGAGTGGTGCTCAAAAGAATGGCTAGCCGTCCACAACGCGGCCAAGGACAAACGTGCCCAAATGGAAGGTGTGCCACACCATCAAGGCAGCTCCAACTTATATCAGTTCGGGCGGAACTGGGTACGTGGTTTGCTTCATGATTCATGCAATTCATTCATCATGCTAGCTTGAGCCCTTTAATTACTAATTTACTTTTTTTCTCTCTTTCAGGCACACTACAATAAGGCGGATAAGGTGCCAGAGGTGTACGACCTGTATGCCATGGCCCACACTGCCTCTTTCAAGAAAGTCAAGGCATTCTCTCCGTCTGACCTCGATGATGCAAACAACTTCACCAACATCTCCTCCCACGACAAGCTCATGAAATATAGAGATGAGGGGAAGGTGAGGAAAGGGGAGGACTTTAACCCGAGCCAGGGTCCCATTGATCCAGAGCTGGTGATGATATCTGGTGGCGAGAGGTCCCATGGCTCCATAGCCATTGAAGATGGACTTATCCGTTGTCCTAGCACTCTCCCGGAGATCAAGGCGTGCCAATCGATCTCTGCTCCTGAGATAAGGCCTCGTGAACGGCCAGTCCAACTCGCCATCAAGGTTAGTTATACGTACTCAGCTATCTTTCTCCATTACATTGTGTGTGCTTCCATCAATGATTACAAATGGTAACGTGGTGTTGCAGGCTGCTATACAGAGTGAGAGAGATAGAACGGAGAATCTTCTGGCGGAGGCGGCGGAGAGGCAGTGGGAGTTGGAGGAGAGGACGACAAAGATGTTGGAGGAGGAGAGGGCACGGAATGACATGCAGGCAAGGGCCATGTACGAGCTCCTTGTGGTAAGTTTCTTCTGCAGATTAGCCAAAACATTCATGTAGTGTTTGTCTCATTACTAACTAGTATGACTGAGTCGTCAAACCAAATGTGCAGTCTGTGTGCGAGAAGACCGGTCAGACCGCTCCGCCGATGCCAGTGATTGCTCCTGGGACCACGGTGAGTTTAATTTGAATGGACATTACTTGCTAGTCTTAACATTTGAGTGTCATCATGCTAAGGAGACATTGGAAATGATCTTTGGTGCAACGTAACTCCAGACAAGCATCGCACGATCCTTCTCCAGCCCGCTCCTACACCTCCATGATCATGGTAAGTTTCTCTAGTGTTTTGCTTAACAAATGCATAAAGACCTAGACTTAGCCTTATTTCCTCCAATATGCTTACCAAAATGACCTAGACTTAGCATAATTAGCTTAGTTATGTCATAAACAATCCATTTTACCCAAGTTAGCTCTAAAATGACCCATTTTACCTTAGTTAGCTCATAAATGATCAATTTTACCCAAGTTAGCTCTAAATGACCCATTTTACCTGGACTAGCTCCAAAATGATCCATTTTACCTATGTTAGCTCTAAAATGACCCATTTTACCTAGGTTAGCTCCAAAATGACCCATCTTACCTAGGTTAGCTCCAAAATGATGCATTTTACCCAAGTTAGCTCTAAAATGACCCATTTTACCTAGATTAGCTCATGAACGATCCATTTCACCTAGGTTAGCTCACAAATGATCAATTTCACCTAAATTAGCTCATAAATGTCATATATTCTTCTTCTTCTTCATTTTCTTCTTCTTCTTCTTCTCCAAAATGACATAAGTTAGCTATAAGTTAGCTCTAATATGCTTAGTTCACTCAAAGATGGCATAATTAGCTAGGTTGGCTCCATTTTACCTAAGTTGGCTCTAATATGCTAAGTTATCTCTACTATGCTTAGTTTCCTATAGGTTAGCTCCAAAATTACTTACGTTAGCACAAAATGACCAAGTTTACATAATAAGCTTAATTATAGTCTTCTTCTTCTTCTCCAAAATGACATAAGTTAGCTCTAATATGCTTAGTTCACTCAAAGATGGCATAATTAGCTAGGTTGGCTCCATTTTACCTAAGTTGGCTCTAATATGCTAAGTTATCTCTAATATGCTTAGTTTCCTATAGGTTAACTCCAAAATTACTTATGTTAGCACAAAA
The DNA here is from genome assembly GCF_018294505.1 of Triticum aestivum. NCBI lineage: Eukaryota > Viridiplantae > Streptophyta > Magnoliopsida > Poales > Poaceae > Triticum > Triticum aestivum. The sequence goes on along the minus strand of NC_057811.1, from coordinate 405,955,093 downwards.
TGACCAAGTTTACATAATAAGCTTAATTATAGTCTTCTTCTTCTTCTAGTATTCTTCTAGTCTTCTTCTTCTTCTTCTTCGTTTTCTTCTAGGTTAGCTCCATTTTACTTAAGTATGCTTACTTCTTATAGTCTTCTTCTTCTTCATTTTCTTCTTCTTTTTTTAACATCTTGTTTATCATTTTGCAGATTTGATTTAATTCACGGAAGCTTGCATGGATGGAGTGCTTCTTTTCCATTTGTGCTTTTATAGATGGAGTGCTTGTTTGGATGAACTATGTTTCTTTTGTATCGATGAACTATGCTTGTATGGTAGGATGACACTATCGTAATATGTATGGTTGGATGCATGTATGTGGAACTTGCTATGTATGGTTGATGGAACTATGCATGTATGATGAAATTATATGTGTTGGATATCTCATATGTTTGCTGTGAACTTGCCATGTGAAAAATATATATGTATCATCTATTTGCTTTGAAAATGGTTGGGTATAAGAAAAAACAGAAAAAAGAGGCAATGCAGGCTCTTTGCCGTCTTCCACCGACGGCAACGGGCTCTTTGCCGTCCGCCGCGGACGGCAAAGAAGCCACATGGCAACCACCTGTGCTTCCTGGCAGCTGACCCATTTGGTCAGTTTGCCTACAGTGGCAGACGGCAAAGGCTTGATGCTCTTTGCCGTCAGCGGCGGACGGCAAAGGCTGCCGTTAGACGCCTAACGGACTAACAGCGAATTTATTGTCGTCGGCTTTCTTTGCCGTCCGCCGCTGATGGCAAAGGCCCCTTTGCCGTCCGCTTCAGAAAGCAGACAACAAAGAAGCTCTTTACCGTAGCCTACTTTGCCGGAGCCTTTTGCCGTTCGCCATCCTTACCTTTGCCGTCTGCCGTGGCAGACGGCAAAGTAGCTGATTCCTGTAGTGGTGTGTGCCTTCTACATCGAGGAGAGGACAATACGAGCATTCCGGTTCACCTTTTTCAGCAATCAGAATGTCTCTCGCCTCTTTCTTTACCATCTTTAATAGTACAAGTATACAACCCTGGTTCATCATTCTTTATTTGGTGCTTATGTAATTCTTTTTTTTATGTAATTCTTGAACATATGTACGTGTGAATCGAATAATGCATCCGTTGTGAACCTGATGGATATGAATGAAGTTATAACCTACTTACAAATTGAAATTCGCTACAATTTTAAATAGCAGCAAATTAAATTAGGGTGAAAATACGCTCTGCAAGTCATTATGGCACACACAGTCTGTAAAGCACAACGTGTGCGATATACATCATAATCCGACACGGTTCACGAAGAGTAAAAGTGTGTAACCATGCACACAGTTGCCGTTTGCAAAGGGTGTGTGATGTCAGTCAATATCACAAATGGTGCGGGAAAACTAAATGTGTGTGATTGTCGTCCTATCGTACACAGTTTATAATCATGAACTGTTTGTGATGTGGCGCGCATCGTAAACATAGAGCCAGTTTGGTACATGCCTAGAAAAATCCCGTGCCTAGACTGTGCCTGGTATTAGGTAAAACCACAGAAGTCCGACCGTGATGGTAATGCCAGCACACACGAGTAGCAAGGATGGAGCTTTTGGGATATTAGATATATCCCAAACAGTTGTGTGAAGAATCGCGTTTGGGATAGGAGCCGGCATCGCATACGCTTTGTTCTAGAAAATGTATGCATTCCTACTCCCTATCCCCTGACAGTTTATGGGTCGTGTGGGAAGGACCCCCCCTATCGCCCACACTCACTACCGACGGTTTAAAATGTCATATCGGAAAATGGTTAAAACCTGTTTGTATAGCAGCTCGATGTACCAGTAGTAGTTAATAGTGCATATTAAATGAACATATAAACAACCTTTTGTTTTCTCCAACACTCATTATATTTGAATGTATTTTATTTCATAAGCTCTAAATAAACAAGAAATGAAGACTCATGTCATGATTTTATATTTTTCCTTCTCTTCAGTAGTCTATGTTCCTTGACAAGGACAATTAAGTAGTAGGTCGTTATGTTCGGACTCTAATATGGAGTTGTCACCATGTTCTTCATGGAACTAGCTATGTGTTTAACATGACTATCAAGTAATAATAGATCTAAGAGGAGCCCCTCAATAAGGACAAAGAATAAGCACCACATATTTTTGTGTTAACCCAATATATGCCAATGATTTTAGTGACAACAGCAATAGCCAAATTAGCACATTTTCTATTCATCATGTGGAGTTTCTTTAAGTGGTGATGAAGCAAGTTACTCCCTCCGTCGCATAGTACGAGAGCGTTTTTGGCACTAGTATAGTGTCAAAAACACTCTTATATTATGGGATGGAAGGAGTATTTTTTAACCTTTTTTATGAAAATGAATTACTTTGTGTTGAAAAACAACATTATGCTAAGAAAATGAAGTTTTGGTAATACCATGGATTGTATGTTCATGGGTTAACCCACTGAATTTCTTGAGGTGTACAAACAGAAAAAAAGAAAAGGCCCAATGCACAACGAAGAAGGACTAAACGGCAAGGCAAAGCGCGTCTTCAGCTTCTAGCACTAGTCAATGTGTACGTGCAATGCACGTTAATTTGGAAGTATATTAAGTGCATGCAGATATTAAGTAGGATACTATTTGCGTGTTATTATGTGATTAGCACTATTTTTGGAATGAAGTTAACTGCACGCTAAACGTGTTGAGCGCTCGACATTGAAGCAGTCTAGGTCATTGGAGATTTGATGGCCGAGATTAATTGGATATGCCCCTTTGCAGTGGCGGAGCTTGGGCTGATTTTGTGGAGGGGCAAATAGGCTAGAGGGGAAAGAAACATGACTTTAGGCTGAATTTTAACTGGCATATGGGCTGAATAGTAGGGAATATATGCTAGCTTTCTCATGGGCTGGGGGGGCAATGGCCCAGGTTGCTCTCCACTAAGCTCCGCCACTGCCCCTTTGGATCTTTTTATTTTGGTATATATATGGATACAACCTTGTTACCAAAACGTAAGACTTTTTTGGTTTTGCATAGGGCACAAAAAACATCTTACGTAATTATTATGGAGGGAGTACATTATTTTCAGAATTTCTTAGCCGTGATGCATACAGCATCGGTACTTTGTAAAATCAAGGGGCCTGATAAATCTTGAAAGTACGGATTTAAGCATGTCATCCCGAACATTTTTTCATGGCAAGTTTAGTTGACCCGAGGTGGCAAATTTAATTGTTAAAACATGGCAACTTTGTCCCAGTTCGGGTTTTTTCCAGAAAATTGTCATGTTTGCCAACCTCGCGTGAACTAAAGTTGTGATGAAAAACGTTCGGATTGCCATGCTTTAAAATTCAAACGTTCGGAATTTATCATTTTCAAAAATCAATCATCAATACGCTGCATATATTCCAAAAACAAAATCCACTACGTGCCTTTTAGAACACGTTTGTGGCAGAGATGGACACGGAAACAAATTTACCATGGTTCACAAACATGCAACGCGCATTAATTCCAATTTTGTCAACGCCGAAACCAAAAGTAATTGGTACTCGTAGGAGCCTCCGCGATCCGAGCCCAAACCCACGCGGTTGAGAGAGCCCTATATCGACCAGAGCCCAAAACCCCACGGGGTTACAAAAGTTGATCTACCTCGAGATCGTAATGGCTAAACCCTAGCTATCTAGCCTATGAGAATTCTAATGATCTCTACGGATCAACCTCTTCGGTCTATATGCACACCGGAGAGGCCTAGATTTGTACAAAGTCAGTTTGTAAAGGAAGGAAATAACATATCCGGACACCAAGCTTGCCTTCCACGCATATGGGAGTCCTACCCGGACATGGGGGAAAAGTCATCTGCTTTTATCTTCACGGCCCATCAGTCCGGCCCATATCCAATAGTCCGGACACCCGAGGACCCCCTAATCTAGGACTCCCTCAGGTGGCGAGGATGAGGAGATCGAAGTCGACGAATGGAGGAGTGTCTTCCCCAACGACATTGATGACGGCACCGGCCCGGACCCGGCTCGCCACACACCATACCTGACGAGGAAGGATTGGCTCGACCTCCACTTCGACCGAACGTTGTTTAGTTTAGTTTAAATTTATGTTTTATGTTCGGTTATGCATAACTATCTATGTTTATGTTTGAATGCATGCTACTTTCGGTTGAACCTGTTTTCAACTTGATCAAATTGAAGTTTGCAATGTTAAGTTAAGGGGATCGACTAGAAATGACCAAAAATTGCTAGAGTATATATATACTCACTAAGGGTTTTACTCCGTTAACTTTTAGGGATCGGCTATGCCTTGTTTATTTAGTTATTCACAATGTGATGCTCTATACGTACAACTATTTGTCGTGCAGTTCAATTTCATCAATAACAGTTTTAACAATACCACTATGAATTACGATATTTGGTTGTTGTTAAGGATGTTGCAGTTAACATGCCTTTCCATTTTTCTGACAATAACTAGTGTACTTTAGACCTGCACAATACCAGTTTGAATGACTATATTTGCTTGTTTTTAAATGTTTATGCCTGTTGCAGTTAACACACCTTCCCACTTCTTGTTTTGCTTAACTAGTGTGCTTAAACCTGCACACTGAAGCTATCATTTGGAGATTATGTTGTCTATCATAGATATATTTGGTTGATGTTTAGCCTGTTGTGCTTAACATGCTTTTAGATGTACTCACACAGGAAAATATTGGGAACATGTTTTCCATCAAGGTTAGTTTCATCACATTGCTTATATATACTCACTTTTCAGGATATCGGTAGCTGGTACCATGTACCCGAGGGCTGATAAGGGATTAATCGTCGAATCAGACATTTCACTGAATATATCTGTAACCTCATTTATCGGTAGGTTAAGTAGGACCATATTTAATATATCTGAGGCTACATAGCAACTTGCATTGTACTGAATGACTAAATATGCAATCCCAGGCTACATGTCAACAAGGAAGAGTGTTATCTTAATGTTTTGATGATATCTAGATATACATGGAAGAGTAGCAAGAACAACAAGAACAACATAGTAGCAGTTAACTGCAGTTAATCGGCCGATATTTATAACAATGTAATAAAAAATCCATCCGCCGCGTAATATAAGATGTTAATTCATCTAGTATGTAAGTATATTGAATGTAATAAGATCTTATATAATGGGACGGAGGGAGTGTTGTACTACATCATTGTGTAATTGTTGTTTAGCTTTTAATATTAACTTGGTGCTTTTAGGTACATATGTCATTGGCAAAGATCCATGCTTCGACCCTTTCTACGTATGTGGCAATGAGATATTCATGAACCAGCTTCAAGAGAGAAAACCGATAAAGATTGTTATTAAAATGGGTCAAAAAATTTCAATCGAATTATTGGTTTACACTTTATGCAAGACAACAGTGAACTGCAGCATGGTAAGTAAGAATTCTGTAGCCTTCTTTTTACTGCTCATAATGAGTTGTGTTAGATGACAATGTCTGAATCTTTTTTCCTTTGCATTGGACCCCGAAGCAGTTTACTCAAGATTACCTCTCAAACTACATGATTGGCAGCCGACCATCACAAGGGGTTGGACTAGAGTCGTGTGTGCCTTCTACATCGAGGAGAGCACAATATGGGCATTCCGGTTCACCTTTTTCAGCAATCAGAATGTCTCTTGCCTCTTTCTTTACCATCTTTAATAGTACAAGTATACAACCCTTGTTCATCATTCTTTATTTGGTGCTTATGTAATTCTTTTTTATGTAATTCTTGAACATATGTACGTGTGAATCGAATAATGCATCGGTTGTGAACCTGATGGATATGAATGAAGTTATAACCTACTTAAAAATTGAAATTCGCTATAATTTTAAATAGTGGCAATTAAATTAGGGTGAAAATACGCTCTGCTGGTCATTATGGCGCACAAGGTCTGTAAAGCACAACGTGTGCGATAAACATCATAATACGACACGGTTCACGAAGAGTAAAAGTGTGTAACCATGCACACAGTTGCCGTTTGCAAAGCGTGTGTGATTTCAGACAATATCACAAATGGTGCGGGAAAACTAAATATATGTGATTGTCGTCCAATCATACACAGTTTATAATTATGAATTGTTTGTGATGTGGCGCGCATCGTAAACGTAGAGCCAGTTTGGTACGTGCCTAGAAAAATCCCGTGCCTGGACTGCGCCTGGTATTAGGTAAAACCACAGAAGTCCGACTGTGATGGTAAATGCCAGCACACACGAGTAGTAAGGATGGAGCTTTTGGGATATTAGATAAATCCCAAACAGTTGTGTGAAGAATCTTGTTTGGGATAGGAGACGGCATCGCATACGCTTTGTTCTAGAAAATGTATGCATTCCTACTCCCTATCCCCTGACAGTTTATGGGTCGTGTGGGAAGGACCCCCCCTATCGCCCACACTCACTACCGACGGTTTAAAATGTCATATCAGAAAATGGTTAAAACCCGTTTGTATAGCAGCTCGATGTACCAGTGGTAGTTAATAGTGCATATTAAATGAACATATAAACAACCTTTTGTTTTCTCCAACACTCATTATATTTGAATGTATTTTATTTCATAAGCTCTAAATAAACAAGAAATGAAGACTCATGTCATGATTTTATATTTTTCCTTCTCTTCAGTAGTCTATGTTCGTTGACAAGGACAATTAAGTAGTAGGTCATTATGTTCGGACTCTAATATGGAATTGTCACCATGTTCTTGATGGAACTAGCTATGTGTTTGACATGACTATCAAGTAATAATAGATCTAAGAGGAGCCCCTCAATAAGGACAGAGAACAAGCACCACATATTTTTGTGTTAACCCAATATATGCCAATGATTTTAGTGACAACAGCAATAGCCAAATTAGCACATTTTCTATTCATCATGTGGAGTTTCTTTAAGTGGTGATGAAGCAAGTTACTCTCTCCGTCGCATAGTACGAGAGCATTTTTGGCACTAGTATAGTGTCAAAAACACTCTTAAGTTATGGGATGGAAGGAGTATTTTTTAAACCTTTTTTATGAAAATGAATTACTTTGGGTTGAAAAACAACATTATGCTAATAAAATGAAGTTTTGGTAATACCATGGATTGTATGTTCATGGGTTAGCCCACTGAATTTCTTGAGGGTGTACAAACAGAAGAAAAGAAAAGGCCCAATGCACAATGCACAATGAACACTACTAGAAAAAGGGCTATAGATGGGATTGACACTAATGGCGCACCAGACAAGCGGTGCGCCATTAGTATATACTAATGGCGCACCACATTAGTATATACTAATGGCGCACCACCTTTTGATACGCCATTAGAGTTGAAACTACTAATGGCGCACCTGGCGCAGGGTGCGCCATTAGTATCAAAAAAAATTTAACTAGTGCGCCTGTCCAAACATACTAATGGCGCATCCAGACACAGTGCGCCATTACTAGTTGTAACTAGTAATGGCGCACCTGGCCCAGGGTGCGCCATTAGTATCAAAAATTATTATTTTTAACTAGTGCGCCTGTCCAAACATACTAATGGCGCACCCTAACTAGTAATGGCGCACCTGGCCCAGGGTGCGCCATTAGTATCAAAAAAATGTTTTTTTTAACTAGTGCGCCTCTTCAAACATACTAATGGCGCACCTGGCCTAGGGTGCGCCATTAGTATCAAAAAAAAATTTAACTAGTGCGCCTGTCCAAACATACTAATGGCGCACCACCAGAAGGTGCGCCATTAGTAACCTGGATTACTAATGGCGCATTTAGAGTTGGTGCGCCATTAGTAAGTGGGCAGCAACAAGATATTTTGGAAAGCCTCTCCTACCCACACTCACTTTCTCCCCACTTCATTCTCTCCACCTCCTCCTTGTCTCGGGTGCCTCCTCTTTTTCACCTCATTTCCACCATAGATTCATTCAATTTAAGTGGTTAAATTACCTTGTTTTGATAGGTAAGTAAGGGGGAAGCTATATTTATGTTGTTCTTCCTACAACAATGTGCACATGCACTTTTTATGGCCTAGCTAGATCTATGTATGTTCGTGGTGTTGCATATGTTTGTGGTGTTGCATATGTGTTTGTGTTTGGAGGTGTACCGGTATTTGAAATGCGATAGTTGCCAATATTTTGCCGGAATGTTGATTCATTTCCGTTTCGGCGAGAATTTTGGCATTAAGCATTCTTTTTGGTCCTATTTTTAGGGAAAGTCATGCCAAATTTTTTCTTGGTTCTAAAATATCGTTTTGCTCTACCCCGCAGGCGACCATGGTCCGCATGATGACCGAAGGCATCGTGAATAGGTTTTTGAGGTCCGCGAAGGCCGAGATGCTTCAAAAGAACGAGACGGAGATAAGATGTCCGTGTCGAAGATGCAAGCTGAAGAGCCTTATTGCGGACCCGGAATCCTGGCAGGTGCGGGACCACCTGCTCTTGCGTGGTTTCATGGATGGCTATCGGTGGCAAGGTGATGAAGATGACTACGAAGTCGTCCATGGGGGCCGGGCAAGAAATGAGGAAGGGCAGCAAGACAACCACCGCGGCTCGGGCGGGCGAGAAGACGAAGAATCCCCAGGAGATGATCACGACGGTGATGCTGTACACAGTCATCATGTAGAAGATGCAGGACATGATGATGAGGAAGATGCCGGAGCAGACGACGGGCATGATCATGAAGATGATGATGCCGGCGGAGCAGACGACGCTGGACCATCGATGGGCTGGGTGCAGGACCCTCATATTCAAGAGCTGCTTCTCAAGCAGACGGATAACGCAAGAGCTGCCGCCCGAGAGAAAGCCAAGATGGATCAACTTGAGTTAGACGCGGTTACTCCATTGTATGAAGGATGCAGGCCCGAGGATACCCGCCTGAAAGTAACGCTCATGGCTCTGGAGATGAAGGTAAAACACAAAATGACCGACGCATGCTTCGACGAGAACATGTCATTCTGGCACGAACGTCTTCCCAAGGGGAACAAGTGCCCGACCAGTTTGGAGGAGGCGAAGAAAATCGTGTGTCCTCTGGATTTACCGCACGTGAAATACCATGTGTGCATGAACAATTGCATCATTTATCGGGACGAGCACGCGGAGTCTACCATATGTCCGGTGTGCGGCGTCACTCGATACAAGAAGAGGAAGAAAGCTCCTCGAAAAGTGGTGTGGTACTTTCCGATCACTCCTCGTCTGCAGCGGTATTTCGCGGACCCTAAGGTAGCAAAGCTCCTGCGTTGGCACGCGGATAGGGAGGAGAAGAAGCGAGAAGATGACGCAAATGATCCGGAGATAGATAAAAAAGACAAGATGCTGAGTCACCCTAAGGATGCGAGCCAGTGGCAAGCGTTGAACTTCGAAGACCTAGAATTTGGGAACGATCCAAGGAACATCGTGCTGGGCGCGAGCACCGATGGAGTCAATCCGTTTGGCAGCCAGAGAAGCACACATAGCACCTGGCCTGTGTTTGTGTGGATGTACAACCTTCCCCCCTGGTTGTGCATGAAGAGGAAGTACATTCACATGAGTATGCTAATTGAAGGACCGAAACAACCAGGGAACGACATCAATCTGTATCTGGGGCTGCTGAAAGAGGAGCTTGACACGCTGTGGAAAACGCCAGCCAATACGTGGGACGCCGCAGAGAAAGAATATTTCCCTATGAGAGCCGCGCTGCTCACGACGGTGCACGACTATCTCGGTTACGGATATGTCGCGGGGCAGGTGGTCCACGGATTTTCTGGATGCGTCAGGTGCATGGATGACACAACGTATCGCCAGCTAGATAGAGATCCCGGGTCTTCGAAAACCGTGTTCATGGGACATCGAAGGTGGCTTCGCGACGATGACCCGTGGAGAAAACGCAAGGATCTATTCGATGGTGAAACCGAACCCCGAGGACGCCCGCGTACGAGGAGCGGCGAGGAAATAGACGAGCTGTTGAAAAATTGGAAAGACTGCCCACTGCCGGGAAAGAAGCAAAAGGCGCCAGAGCCGGGAAAGAAGCGAAAGGCGCCAGAGCCGCTGCTGAAGGTATGGAAAACGAGGTCTGTTTTCTGGGACTTGCCGTACTGGAAGATCCACCGTGTGCCTCACAGCCTTGATGTCATGCATATCACGAAGAACGTGTGCGAGAGTCTGCTTGGTACCCTGCTCAACATGCCAGAGAGGACCAAAGATGGGCCGAAAGCAAGGGCAGACTTGAAATCAATGGGCATCAGGCAGGAGCTTCACGCTATATATGATGATGATGATGATGATGATGAGGCGAAGCAGGACACGGAAAGTCGTCGCAAAGGCAAAAAGGCCAAGAAGACCGGAAATGACTACCCTCCCGCGTGCTTCACTCTAAGTCAGGAGGAGATCGAGCAGTTTTTCACCTGCCTCGTAGGAGTAAAACTTCCTTACGGTTACGCGGGGAAGATAAGCAGATACCTAGACCTAGCGAAGCTGAAGTTCAGCGGGATGAAGTCTCACGACTGTCACGTGCTGATGACGCAGATACTTCCAGTTGCAATCCGTGGGATCATGGACGCGCACGTCCGTGAAACGCTATTTGGCCTATGCAACTTTTTCGACGTCATCTCTCGGAAGTCTGTTGGCGTGAGGCAACTCAGAAGGCTACAGGAAGAGATCGTGGTGATACTATGCGAGCTTGAGATGTACTTCCCGCCCGCATTCTTCGACGTTATGGTGCATCTGCTGGTCCATATCGTGGACGATATCATCCAACTCGGGCCGACGTTCCTGCACAGCATGATGCCGTTCGAAAGGATGAATGGTGTCATCAAAGGATACGTTCGCAACATGTCACGTCCAGAGGGAAGCATAGCCAGGGGCTTTCTGACCGAAGAGTGCATCTCCTACTGCACGAATTATCTAGGCATCGAGAACCCCGTTGGTCTGCCCGTCAACAGGCACCTCGGCAGGCTCGCTGGATGGGGTCACCGTGAGGGTCGCCGCGAAATGCATGTCGACTTCGAGGGTCGACTCGCCGACTTTGAAAGAGCAAACCTAGTCGCGCTACAACACATAGACGTGGTCGATCCTTGGGTGGTAGAGCACAAAACCTTTATTAAGAAGACGTACAATGACCGAGGCCAACAGAGGACGGACGGAGATATACTCAAAGAGCACAACTCATGTTTCACGCGTTGGTTCAAGCAGAAGCTTCTGTCGTACCCTTTACATGAGGATTCTTCCGCGGAAGAACAACTCATATTCGCCTTGTCACAGGGCGCCGAGCACAACCTGATGACCTATGAGGCGTACGATATCAACGGCTACACATTCTACACCGAGGCCAAGGACATGAAGAGCGATGGTTATCAGAACTCCGGGGTAACGATGGAATCCTACACCGGTAACGACAAGGACAGATACTACGGAAGGATCGAGGAGATCTGGGAGCTGAGCTACGCTGGAGAGAAGGTCCCGATGTTCCGTGTCAGATGGGCCAAGAGCGTCCTAAAAGAAGACCGGTATTTCACCACCATGGTTATACCCGAAGCCAAATCCAAGACCGCAGGCGCAAACGTCACCGCGAAAAATGAGCCATGGGTACTGGCTTCCCAAGTGGACCAATGCTTCTTCATTACCGACCCGTCAAAGCCCAGTCGTGTTGTCGTGAGGAGAGGCAAAAGGAAGATCATCGGAATGGATGGAGTAGCCAATGAGCAAGACTTCGACAAGTACGGCGACCCGAGAATCGAACATGACGACGATGATGAAGTAGCAGCATACACCACAAGAAGAAGCAGGACCACCCTACCTAAAGGACGTCCGTTCCACAGAAGAACTCCATTTGCGAAAAAGAAGGGCAAGAAGATTGTGAACAGATAGCTAGCTAAGATCGATTGTATTTAAATCGTAGCCTTCATTTCTCGATTGTATTTCATGGGCACTTTTTGAACTATCATGAATATTTTTAAATTTCATGGACACTCGATCTCGATCCCCCTCCATCTCGATCGCTATCCCACCTCGCCAGATCCGGTCCCCCTCGCCGCCGAGCACCCCCCGGTACACCGGGCCCCCGCACCCCGCGCACCCTCCCCCGCTCCACCGGCATTACTGTTTGATGATATTTTTTAAAAAATTATTACTGTCTTATAAAAAAATATTACTGTTATGATTTAAACAAGTTTGAACATATTTAAACACAAATAAATATCAAACAGCATTTTAAATGCATAAAAAAATTGTGGAGCCTGGGAATCGAACCCAGGACCTCCTGGTGTGAGAACTGGCTGCTGACCAGTCGAGCTAGTAGAGGGAACTTGGTGTGGATCAGGTCAGGTGGAAGATAACCTGTTGGCTCGAGCAGAAATCAAAAAAAATACTAATGGCGCACCAGGGTGAGGTGCGCCATTAGTATGGATGTACTTATGGCGCACCAGGGTGAGGTGCGCCATTAGTGTGGATGTACCTGTTGGAAGATAACTATCCCCTCTCTCTCCCTCGCCCTCGCCCTCGGCCTCGATCCCCTTCCCCTCTCCTCTCCCGACGCCGCTGCCCCGCCGCCTCGACGCCGCCCCGTCGTCCTCGTCTCCGCCCCGACGCCCCGACGCCGCTGCCCCTTCCCCTCTCCTCTCCTGACGCCGCTGCCCCGACCTCCTCCTCGCCCCTCGACGTCGCCCTCGATCCCCTTCCCCTCTCCTCTCCCGACGCCGCCGCCCCGTCGTCCTCGTCCTCGCCCTCCTCCTCGTCCGCGCCACCGCCGCGCCGCTCCGACCTCCTCCTTGTCCCCTCCGGCCTCCTCCGCCTCCTCAGGTACTGCCCCCACCTCTCCCTCCCCCTCCGGCCTCCTCCTTCCCCTTTGTAAATTTTAGGGTGTAGGGTTTGACTCTGAAGCTTTGTATTCTGGCAGTCAATTGGATGCATCATGCCTTATCCAAACGCGCCTGCAATTGCTCCCCACACAGATTACTTCCATAATGCAGCATAAATTTGTTTCAGTAACCCTGTAGTGCACTTTCTTTGGAACCGCCTGTTGCCCAGTTGCTGTAAACTCTTACAAATTATCACATAGTCTACTGTTGAAGTGCAGCTAGATATTGGTGAAAATGAACCATCATAAAAATCTGTAGTAGCTACTGTAGTGAAAAAATACAACCAATCTTCTTTGCACTCTTATATATGTTAGCAAGCTCTTTTATTCTACTTAAGTCAAAATTGAGCACATCATCAAGTTGTGTATTTTTTTTTCAAGTACCTGCACAAAGAGACACACAGGGAAAATATGGCTTCAGAGCAACAAAAGATCAAATGAAGCCCTTGTCCATGTCTAGAACTAGTTATATTGAATTTTGATGCTTCACCTAACATCTGACCACTTTATGTGGTCTAGGCGTTTACTGCATGAAGAAAAATAATCATGACTTTGTGCAAGACACTGACTGAAAATGGGTGTAGCTACACCCGGTAGTAGGATGCATTTTCCCGGTAAAAATAATCATGACTTTGTGCAAGACACTGACTGAAACTGGTTATGAATATGTATATATATATGAATGTTAAAGAGGAAAATCATGAAGGGTAGCTGCCAAGAATTTTAGATGACAAATTCATACTTTTTAACAAATTCATAACCAGTTTTGTATACGGCTGCATGACATCATATAAAATTTTCCCATATAAAATAATACAAAGCATGTTGTAAATATAGCAGCTCTGTTCCTTTTGTTGTAATGCCTAATGCCTTCATATTCTACTTGTATCACTGTATCATTGTAGCAAAAGTACAAGGATCAGATCACTTGGGCATGAAATGGTTCCAGAAACCAAAAGCCTGTTGTAAATTATAGCAGTTCTCTGTGTTTTTGTGTAATGCCTAATGCCTTCTCTGTGTTTTTGTGCATAAATTTTAGGGCAAATCTAGCACAGTTAGCAAAGTTAGAAATCTTTTAGGAAATTAGGGTAGTAGCAAAAACAGTAGCAATTTAAAAAAACAGTACCAAAAAATTAGGTATAAAAACAGTAGCAAATAAAAAATATTAGCAAATATAGCTAGGGTAATTTTGTTTAGGTATAAAAAACAGTAGCAATTTAAAAAGAATAGTAGCAATTTTAAAAACAGTAGCAAAAAAATTAGGTATAAAAACAGTAGCAAATAAAAAAAGAGTAGCAAATATAGCTAGGGAAATTTTGTTTAGGTATAAAAACAGTAGCAAATAAAAAAAGCAGTAGCAAATTAAAAAAACAGTAGCAAAAAATTAGGTATAAAAACAGTAGCAAATATAGCTAGGGCAATTTTGTTTAGGTATAAAAAACAGTAGCTACAATTTGTAAAAAGCATGAGCAACTGATCTGATTCATCTCATCCTCTCTCGATCTGCAGGATACAAGTGGAACAAGGCAGGGGCGTAGGTGCTTGCTACTCAGGCACGGCGGCAGAGCCAAGCACACCCTCCTCTCCCAAGGTACCAACCCCTCTTCCTCTCCCCCTGTATATACTGCTGTCCAGTACATTTTTTTGCTCAATTTGCTGCTGTCCAGTACATCTTGTTAAAATTGCTGCTGACCAGTACATCTTTGCAATATATGGTGATGTGTACCATTCTTGATAGGATGTATCAATTGTAGTAGATGGTCAAGAAGATGTATAGAAAAGAAAAATGATGGTATACTTGTCCACCCGGAGGCCCTTGTCCACCCGAGAGGCCCTTGAGTTTGCCGGAATGTCGATTAACTTCCGTTCCGGCAAATTCGGGTACTCCATATGTCCTATTTTCAGCAAAGGTCATGCTGAAATTTTCCGTGAATTTTAGCATGACTTTGCTAAAAATAGGACATATGGGGTACTTGTGACTAATGCATGGGCCGGGGTATCTTAGTAGGTAATTAAGTAGGATCAAGTGCCCCGGCGTACTTGTGACTAATGCATGGCTTTTAGGGTGCCTCGGTGTCGATAAAAACCGAAATGATGAAAGCTTAGGCTTTTAGGGTGCCTCGGCGTCGAAAAACCCTCAATGATAAAAGCTTAGCTTTTAGGATGCCTCGGTGTCGACAAACCCTAAATGATGAGACCATGATCTTGTTCCTTGACAATAACCAACTTTTTGACCAAACTTTGTTCCTATTTAGAGAGAAACATGGCCAACAACGATGAGGCCGGGGGTTCGAGCGTCAAGCCATTCTGGAAGCTGTCCCAGGAGATGGAGGAACAACCTCACTTGTATGAGGACGCCGCCTTCCCCACCGATCCTGAGACCACTGATGGTACCGCCGAGGATGACCCTGATGCCCACTGATGGCCCGAGCCCACTGATGGTGCCGCCGAGGATGCCACCACTGATGATGGCGGCGCACGCACAGATGGCAGCCAACCGAAGAGGCAACGGAAGGACCGGCGCCCGACCGTGCTCCGCACCCTCAAGGAGGAAGTTACTGAAGTGGACTCCGACGGGAATCCAACGGCGCCCGAACGAATAGTCAAGGGGTACTCGCTTCAGCTCGGGTGCATTCTCCGGAGCACCGTCTCGATCAACACCGAGAACCTGAGGCATCCTGACCGAGGGAATTTGCGCAACCTCCTCTTCACGAAGCTGCACGAACGATACAAGTTCCCCGCTGAATTTGAAAACACAAGCCTCAAAGGGAATAAAGTGAACAATGCTGCCCTCACGAAGATGAGCAAGGCCCTGTCTACTTGGAAAAGCAATGTGAAGAGAATGATCGAGAAAGGTGAGAGTTATGAGAAGATCAAGGAGAAAAATCCTTCGATCACCGAAGATGACTACAACGACTTCAAGATCAATTGCTCGAGCACCGCAAACTCCGAATCAAGTAAGTGGGGGAAAGAAATGCGGGAGCTGAACTTAGGGGAACACACACTCGGTCCCGGCGGTTACAGAGTGGCGGAGCCTATATGGGACAAGGAGGAGGCGGACCGTGCCGAGCAAGGCCTACCGCCCCTCTTCGATAAATACGGTGACAAGCAGACCAGGAACTTTGTCAGGGCCCGGTACAAGAAGGACCCGAAAACAAAGGAGCTTACCACGGATCCGAAGACCAGGGCGCTTGAGCTTGTTCTGGTAAGGAATACACCCCCTCGTAATTAGCTCCATATGGTTGCATTCTAATTAATGAAGCCAAATTTCTAAATGGTTCACATTCCTTCCGCAGGCGACTGAAAGCAGTAGCGCGGGGTCGACTAAGAGCAACCCTTGGGACACCACTCTAAATAGGGCGTTGAATGTAATGAAGAACAAGGATAAGCTCAGTAAGCCGACGTCAGCTGGTCGTGTGGCCGGCAAAGGCTTGTCGACAAAATGGTCGTCATACTATGACACTGCTGGGCGAAAGGAGAAAAAGACCAGCTCGGAAAGCCAGGCGCGCGAGGTTCAAGAACTCAGGGCACAGGTGGCGCGGATTCCGGAGATTGTCCAAGAGCAAGTGCAACAACAACTCGGAGCGACGATCACCGCCATTGTGCCTACCTTGATCCAGGGGATTAGTGCGTGGATTGCGGGCGGCCAACAGGGGCCGCCCCCGATTCCTAGCTTCACGGCCAGCAACTCGCAGAACGCGATGGCGGGGCCATTGGTGTCTCCGGCGGAGGCGGCATTGGTGTCTCCGACGCCGGCACGGGAGCTTAATGCACCCGGGTGTACGCCGGCCGGCACCTCTGCAGCAAGCGGCCCCTCCGTCAACTGCACGCCCGCCGTTGGCGGTGCCTCGACATTAGCCGAGCTCGACGCCATCATCACGGTAACTAATTAAGCCTCTCTCGGCCGAGGACTTCATCTCCTTGCCTTTGACTGGGCATCCCTAACGCCCTACATGTTTTCGCAGGGCGCCGCCGACGTTCCGTGCACTCTCCTGCACTTCGTGAACAACGAGTTGGTCGATGTCGCCAAGGGCAAAATCGTTCAACCGGGCAACCCCTTGTTCCACGGTACCCAGATGCCACCCAACTTGTTTAGGGTTCAACTGGTTCGGGTGCTGCCAGGCTGCGACGAGGTGTTACCTCCGATTCGACCCATCGGGGCCGACGATGATGACGTGATGAACCTCAGCGCCTGCCTGAGCTGGCCCCTGCTTTGGCCGAAGAGCCAGATTCGTTTGGGGGCGGGGGACACCACCCCAAAGACAACACCGCCAGTCGTGCCGGCGCCAAGTCGGCCCCATGGCAAGACCGCCGCAACGGTGCCGGACATCCCTATGCCACTGGATCCAAACATGCATATGGCACAGGATCAGAACGACGACGACGACGATACATTTGCCAACGTCGATCAGTACTTTGCCGATCATGGGGACGGTGGCGACTTCATGGGGCCTCCTTCTCAAGAACCCAACCCAACAAAAGACGTGTGCGATCTAGCTGGTACCGCGGAGAAGCCAAGTTGCAACAGGCGTCGTCTGCAGTTCAGCTCTCAGGAGACGCCTCCAGCTGCCGACTTCACCGAGCCTCAGATAGGCGAGGTGCGAAATATGATCAGCCCCAACACACTCAAGAAGGCGGTCTGTGAGCAGAACTCGGTCCCATTACAGGAGATCAAGAAGAAGGCACGCAAAAGAAAGACTAACAAGGGTGCGGGCCAGCCGGCACCGAGTACGATCCGTGCTCAGGACGGGCCACCTTCAACTGCGGATATCTCGAGGAGGGTGCATGTGGCGGGTAGGCCGATGCTACCGAGAAATATGCTCGATGCTGCAACCGGTGCTATGCGGAGTCTGCATGACAGTGTTCTTTCTTTGGAGAAGCGGCGTCTCCGAGAGAAGGATGTGGCATACCCGGTTTTCGCGGCCAAGGTGCCAGAGGGCAAGGGCTTTGTGGATAACTCCATCGGGGGTACGATCGTCCTGCGGTTTGATGACATCCACGCTATGTTGAACCTTCATCCGCTGCACTACACCTTCGTTCGGCTATTTTCGCTGAGTATGGAGATGCGGATCATTCGCGACAAGACCCCGGACATCGTGATAGTCGACCCCTTCTACATGCGTGCCAAGATCTTGGGCAGCGCTGGGGACCGGCAAGTCGCGAGTTCTTACCTCGAAGGCGTCATTCTGGCAAACCAAGATAAGGATAACTTCCTCGTGCCTTACTTTCCCGAGTAAGTCCTCCCCTCAACCGCCCCGTAACATATGAATTCTTAGATTTCGATCGTTTTTCTTTTAACATTCCGTGTTTTCTGCAGTGACACACATTGCACGCTCATCCTCCTAAGCCCCAAATATTCCATGGCCACGTATTTCGACCCGGACCGTCAGTCGAACGTAGACTACACAAATGTCAAGAAGGTTCTTGATGATGTTCTCCCCGGCTACGTCAAATCTGGAGGCACCTTCACCAGGCCTATTCGTAAGTACGGCAAGCACGTGTTCTCCCACAATACGACGTTCTGCTGCGTCAAGCAGCCGCCTGGCGGTCAGAAGGGTGCCTACTACGCCATCCATCACATGCGGGCGATCGTACGGGACCATCATCAACTACTGCTACCGAGTAGACTCAAAGATTGGGCCGCGAGCGTGTCGGCAATCCAGGACGCGGACATCAGACAAGAATTCTTTCGCATCCAGTCGGAGTTTGCGGAAATCATCCATCAAGATGTCCTTCGTACCTCGGGGCAGTTCTACCTCAGAAATCAACCGTCCAACAGTGACATCGACACAATCCTACAAATGCAGGCTGACAACGCCCGTTGTTTCATGACTCCCACGATAGACGGCGGCTTCATCCACGCTCCGGTCCCTTGAGTCGAGTCGAAAGCAGTGATGCTGTGTCTAGTTCTGAAACATCGATTGGCTCATGTTGTAATTAAACTTTAATGAACTTGTAGTATGTCTCTTTGGTTTCGAGAGTCCTTCAACTTAGATGTAATCGATGCTATTAATGTCTTGCTTTTCTCTTCCGATCGTTCTGTTGCATACTTATATATTGCTTATGTATTGTCTGTGAATTGGTACTAACGTTTCGTTTGGCTACTGCATAGCGATGCCGTGGTATGTCGTGTACAAGGGTAAGGTTCCCGGAGTCTACGACGACTGGGAGGAGTGTCGGAGACAGGTTCACCGATTCAGCGGTAACAGTTACAAAGGGTACGCCACTAGGGCCGAGGCCGAATCTAGATACGCCCGCTATCTAGCGGGAGAGGGGAGGGAGCGTTGGAGGAACCGGATGAAGACGAGTTTCATCGTGATGATGCTCATCGTGATGACCGCAGCTCTCTTCTATGTGATGGTAGTTTAGATGATCGATATCGACTTGTAATGTGAAGACAAACTCGCGGTCTCGAGACTTGTAATATAATGTTCTATCTTTGTTCGGTCTTTTCAATTCGGAGACTAATATGATGAATTGTATTCGGAGACTAAAATGATGAATTGTATTCAGAGACTAATCTTCTATTGTATTCGATGAATCTGTTGTTGATGTGTGCTGTCTATATTTTGTCCAATTATACATTTTGTAACCTGTGCAAAAAACAGAAAATTAAAAAAAAAAAAACCTAATATTCATACTAATGGCGCATCACATCATAGTGCGCCATTAGTATGCCAAAGGATACTAATGGCGCATCACTAAACAGTGCGCCATTAGTATGCCGAAGTTACTAATGGCGCATCCTGTTGTTGTGCGCCATTAGTATGCCAAAGCACGTGGGTATACATGGCCCCCTGGGAGGCATACTAATGGCGCACTGTTGTATATACTAATGGCGCATCTGGGGTGCGCCATTAGTATACCAGATACTAATGGCGCATCAGTGGTGCGCCATTAGTAAAATATACTAATGGCGTGCTACTAATGGCGCACCACTAATGCGCCATTAATGGCCAAATTAGGTGCGCCATTAGTAGGCCTTTTCCTAGTAGTGGAAGAAGGACTAAACGGCAAGGCAAAGCGCGTCTTCAGCTTCTAGCACTAGTCAATGTGTACGTGCAATGGACGTTAATTTGAAAGTATATTAAGTGCATGCGGATATTAAGTAGGATACTATTTGCATGTTATTATGCGATTAGCACTATTTTTTGCATGAAATTAGCTGCACGCTAAACGTGTTGAGCGCTCGACATTGAAGCAGTCTAGATCATTGGATTGACATGATTTGATGACCGAGATTAATTGGATCTGCCCCTTTGGATCTTTTTATATTGGTATAGATACAACATTGTTATCAAAACGTAAGACTTTTTTGGTTTTGCATAGGGCATAAAAAACATCTTACATAATTCTTATGGAGGGAGTACATTATTTTCATAATTTCTTAGCCGTGATGCATACAGCATCGGTACTTTGTAAAATCAAGGGGTCCGATAAATCTCGAACGTCCGGATTTAAGCATGTCATCCCGAACATTTTTTCATGGCAAGTTTAGTTGACCCGAGGTGGCAAATTTAATTGTTAAAACATGACAACTTTGTACCAGTTCGGGTTTTTTTTCCAGAAAATTGTCATGTTTGTGAACCTCGCGTGAACTAAAGTTGTGATGAAAAACGTTCGGATTGCCATGCTTTAAAATTCAAACATTCGGAATTTATCATTTTCAAAAATCAATCATCAATACGCTGCATATATTCCAAAAACAAAATCCACTACGTGCCTTTTAGAACACGTTTGTGGCAGAGATGGACGCGGAAACAATATTTACCATGGTTCACAAACATGCAACGCGCATTATTTCCAATTTTGTTAACGCCGAAACCAAAAGTAATTGGTACTCGTAGGAGCCTCCGCGATCCGAGCCCAAACCCACGCGGTTGAGAGAGCCCTATATCGACCAGAGCCCAAAACCCCACATCGCAACACACGGAAACGCACGCCGCACGGAACCCACCTAGCTCGATCGATCACCATGGGTCAAGCTGTCTCCGCCGCTTCTTCCCCCTTCCGCCGCAAATCGCAGCCGCCGCCGGTTCCTCGGGCCACCGCCCCTCCAGCAGCAAAGGACCACGACACGGAGCTCGTCCGCATCTTCCGCCGCTACGACACCGACGGGGACGGCCGCATCTCGGCCGCGGAGATACGCGAGATTTGGGGCTGCACGGACGCGGAGGCGCAGGAGATGGTCGCCCAGGCGGACAGCGACGGGTACGGGTTGAACAGCATCGAGGAACTCGGGGCGCTGCTGAAGGGCGGGGGCTCGGAGGACTTGCCGGCAGCGTTCGCGGAGTTTGACGAGAACGGCGACGGGGTGATCACCCCCGATGAGCTGCGCCGAGCGTTTCTCCAGCCGCTGCTCGGCCGGGAGAAGCACACGATTGAGGAGTGCTCCAGGATGATCGCGGCGTTTGACCAAGACGGCGACGGCGTCCTCTCCTTCGACGAGTTCAAGGCCATGATGGCGCCCAAGAGCGCGTGATCCGTTCGCGCTGTGATCTGTCTATGCTTCTCCTTCGTTCATCGATGCTCGTAGTTACCGGCAAGTGTAAAGTGGGACCAGTTTTTTACGTTACAAGTTGTAATGGGATTAGTTAGTTTCTGGGCAGAACTTGAGAGGATGATCCGGGAATTTAATTCCACCAAATGTTTCGATGTGATTTCCCTATGCAAACTCACCTAGATATTCATATTGATCAATCTTGATCCAAGGAAGTTATCTTATACGATCGATCGCATTAGGAAGATATGAATCTCATAAGAGAGGCGTTAGCGCCGACACATATTTTCTTTCTGATTGTCTCGAATGTGAAGCAGTGGTATGTTAGAATGTATATCCTTTTATAGGTCTATACGTGTATGGCACTTGCGTTAGCACAAGGAGTTTTAGGCTTCTAGCTCCGGGGTGCAATCACACAATATGTACATGTTCGAGTGCTTCTAAATATTCATGGCAAAAGAAGTCTTTTCTACGTGAACTTTGAGAGCTTCTTTTTAAATGGAACACCCACGATTTCATAAATCACACGGGCTCAGTAATAATATTGGTCCGTACAAACATTTACATCATCAGCTAAATCTTCAGGCCAAACTTGGCCGTCATGGTGTCCACGAGCACCAAATGCCGCTAATGCATGTGAACTTTGGGAGCTTTACTGATTGATAGCAAGTCGATTACAATCAGTTAGGATACTATTCACAAGGAAGTCCAGGCTTTCACTGAACCAGCAGTCGCACACCATCAGAGTGCAAACAAGCTTGGCGGCACGGAAAGATATGCCGAATTATTAGCATCTCTCCTAGCATGCCTAACCGAAAAAGAGGCAAAACATGGAGATCTCTCCCTATTTCAACTAAGATAGGTGTCACGATCCATCTGGAGTTGTGACGTGTATACCGGAGGATGATGGTCTCTAAGCAATCCATCTCCATCACCACTTGCGCCCTCTAAGTTGTGCAAAAACCACTCCTTCATGTAGGGCAAATATTGTGGTGATGAGTGGATCTGTAACCCCTCGGAAAGGAAATGTGAGAGCGACTGACACCGCCTCTACCTCCTTCGGTGTTGATCATTATCCACCTAGATCCGGTGCACACCAACATTGACATGTCGGGATTTTGATTTGATTGCTTGGCAGCTCCAGCAATGCCCACTTGAACAGGGTTATAGGCATGAAAGGAGTTTAGTACAACGGAGTTTGAACATTGTTATAGCCCTAGGAGCATGATCCTCTTCCAGTGATCGTGAGCACCCCTACCCTTCTGCAACTAGGTCATTAGACTTTGTGTTTGTTATCATTCTAGTGTGGACTTGCCATCGCTTTACAACCGTAACCTCTTTGGTGAGGTCATCATCTTTGGCTTGTGTCGACTTTGACTCCACCTCTTGATCTACCCACACTATAGGCGAAGACGAAGGAGCTCGAATCACACCAACATACTAATGACAATTGAGTCACACGGTCACAATCAAAACACGGTGTTAGACTCCAAGATGAATACACATTGAAGGGGCCTTGCTTGTTCAATCATCTCCATTGGCAAGCAACGGAAGCATCTGTTTCTAATGGCCCTTGATGAGCAAGATTAGGAAATGAGCAAAGGGTGAATCCCAAGTATTATCGAGTGGTTATGTGGGCCGTTGGGTTTTTGTATATCTCCATGTCAATAAAAAGGTAAAGTCTGGAGAAACAAAGCAAGTGAAAGTGGATTATCAGGAGCAAGCTATTGGGCACGTGCACATTAGTCGTATTTAAAATGCTAGCACTCCAGAGGCAAAAATCATTGTTCTAATTTTTAATGAGAAGATTAGCAAGAAATGTGTTCAAAAGTATTTTTCGATCTACCCATTCTGCTACCACCACACATAGTGTCTGACGATCATTAGGCATCTAGCTAGTCGCTCAAAATTGTTAAACAATTAATTATTATGCTCATATGAAAACATGTCTGGATTTATTACATACATTGGGCAGTGCACAACAACAATGCATAAGAAAGGTTAATTAATTACGTACATGTTGGGGAACGTAGTATTTCAAAAAAAATCCTACGATCACGCAAGATCTATCTAGGAGAAGCATAGCAACGAGCGGGGAGAGTGTGTCCATGTACCTTCGTAGACCGAAAGCGGAACCGTTTAGTAACGCGGTTGATGTAGTCGAACGTCTTCGCGATCCAGCCGATCCAAGTACCGAACGTACGACACCTCCGCGATCTGCACAAGTTCAGCTCGGTGATGTCCCTCGAACTCTTGATCCAGTTGAGGCCGAGGGAGAGTTTCGCCAGCACGACGGCATGGTGACGGTGATGATGAAGTTACCGGCGCAGGGCTTCGCCTAAGCACTATGACGATATGACCAAGGTGTATAACTGTGGAGGGGGGCACCGCACACGGCTAATAGATTGTTTGTTGTGCATTTGGGGTGCCCCCTTGCCCCCGTATATAAAGGAGGGGAGGAGGAGGCCGGCCAACAAGGGGCGCGCCAGGGAGAGGGGAGTCCTACTAGGACTCCAGTCCTAGTAGGATTCGGCCCCACCCTTTTTTCCTTCTACCGAAGGGGAAAGGGGGAAGGAGATGGAGTAGGAGAAGGAAAGGGGGTGGCGCCCCCTTCCCAAGTCCAATTCGGCCTCCTCCCTTGTGGGGGGGCGCACCAGCCCCTTGTGGGCTGGTTAGCCTCCCTCCTATGGCCCATAAGGCCCATATCTTTCCCCGGGGGGTTCCGGTGACCTCCCGGTACTCCGGAAAAATGCCCGAATCACTCGGAACCATTCCGATGTCCGAATGCAACCTTCCAATATATGAATCTTTACCTATCTACCATTTCGAGAGTCCTCGTCATGTCTGTGATCTCATCCGGGACTCCGAACAAACTTCGGTACATCAAATCACATAACTCATAATACAAATCGTCATCGAACATTAAGCGTGCGGACCCTACGGGTTCGAGAACTATGTAGACATGACCGAGACACATCTCCGTTCAATAACCAATAGCGGAACCTGGATGCTCATATTGGCTCCTACATATTCTACGAAGATATTTATCGGTCAAACCGCATTACAACATACGTTGTTCCCTTTGTCATCGGTATGTTACTTGCCCGAGATTCGATCGTCGGTATCACTATATCTAGTTCAATCTTGTTACCGGCAAGTCTCTTTACTCGTTCCGTAATGCATCATCCCGCAACTAACTCATTAGTCACATTGCTTGCAAGGCTTACTGTGATGTGCATTACCGAGAGGGCCCAGAGATACCTCTCCGACAATCGGAGTGACAAATCCTAATCTCGATATATCCCAACTCAAACAACACCTTCGGAGACACCTGTAGAGCATCTTTTTAATCACCCAGTTACGTTGTGACGTTTGATAGCACACTAAGTGTTCCTCCGGTATTCGGGAGTTGCATAATCTCATAGTCAGAGGAACATGTATAAGTCATGATGAAAGCAATAGCAACAAACTAAACGATCATAGTGCTAAGCTAACGGATGGGTCTTGTCCATCACATCATTCTCTAATGATGTGATCCCGTTTATCAAATGACCACACATGTCTATGGCTAGGAAACATAACCATCTTTGATAAACAAGCTAGTCAAGTAGAGGCGTACTAGGGACACTCTGTTTGTCTATGTATTCACACATGTACTAAGCTTTCGGTTAATACAATTCTAGCATGAATAATAAACATTTATCATGATATAAGGAAATGTAAATAAAAACTTTATTATTGCCTCTAGGGCACATTTCCATTATTACACTGGTAGTAATAGCTCAGTCGACCCCTAGTGTCTCAGTGTGCTCAGGCTGGCCATAGTGGTGGTATTATAGCCGGTATCATGCACTCGGGAATAGCAAACACGCTAATGTGGCAAAGAATTAAAGAAGAGAGAGGGTTAGAATAAAATACATAGATATCGTATCATGTTAAATGTTATGGTACTTTGTGTCGTGCATGGCAATAAATATGATTATCTATGATACTATGCACTATGGAGGTAGTATCACACACTATTATCATATGCATATATGATACTAGTGTATGATACTCCCCACTATGAGTAGCCTCACGGCTTGCTGGGGATGAAAGAACAAATGCATGCATCAAATTAAGAACATGGTACATGTATTACTAGGGACGCGTGTTATGTTATTGTGTGCAATGTGGTGTTTTTTGCTCATCAGCCATAAACAAATGAGACTTAGGGCATGTTTTGTTGCTCGCACCCACTCCAAATAGGCTCAGTGGGTCCAAAAATAACCCGTCTGGTTGCTCGCGCGAGGCGTAAGCCCGTACACGCACGATACTTAAAGTATCATATATCATAGCCCACAGGTACAACTCGAATCCATCGTATCCTTGGAGACACGATAAGGTGAGCACAAGGTGGGGAAATGACGTACACGGGGAGCATGCATGGAGGATGGCGAAAGACGAAAATCTTCTGTTGCAAAATGTTGTCTCACTTCCTTTTAGTTGCTCATCTCTAGCGGGAGGGAAAATCAAACCTCTGTTATCGGCATCGTCGGTGGCAACAACTTAGATTTAGAGTGCCAATAGCAGCGTGAACCAAGATCAAATAGACCGGACGTGCTCCTGTCCTCGATCAGCTGCTTGTCCCCTTCGTCCATCTCTGACACCGGCAGGTTCTCGTTATCATCTCCCATGGAGGTAAGCAACATACAACCACCCTCCATGCCTCTACTTTTAGGTCTTTAGGTAAGGTGTAAGGTCGATTTCACTGTTACTTACCGCAACATCGATTTCACTAGGACAAACAGATTAAGATTTACATTTAAGTAGCACACTCATATATGTGATTACGGTTTGGCTCATTGATACGTCTCCAACGTATCTATAATTTTTTATTGTTCCATGCTATTATATTATCCATGTTGGATGTTTTATATGCATAAATATGCCATTTTATATTATTTTTGGGACTAACCTATTAACCTAGAGCCCAGTGTAAGTTTCTGTTTTTTCCTCGTTTTTGAGTTTTACAGAAAAGGAATACCAAACAGTGTCCAAACGAGCTAGAACTTTACGATGATTTTTTATGGACCAGAAGAAGCCCACGGAGTATCGGAGATGGCCCAGAGGAGCCACGAGGCATCCACAAGGGTAGAGGGCGCCCCCCTAGGGCGCGCACCCCTGCCTTGTTGTTGCCCCGTGGACCCCCCCCCCCTGACGTGAAACCGACGGCAAAAAATCCTATAAATCAAGAAATCCCCAGAAAGAAACCAAGATCGGGAGTTCCGCCGTGCTACCTCTTGAGCATGCGTTGGTTTTCCCTTGAAGAGGAAAGGGTGATGCAGCAAAGTAGCATAAGTATTTCCCTCAGTTTTTTAGAACCAAGGTATCAATCCAGTAGGAGACTACACGCAAATCGCCTAGTACCTGCACAAACAATCAAGAACCTTGCAACCAACGCGATAAAGGGGTTGTCAATCCCTTCACGTCCACTTGCAAAAGTGAGATCTGATAAAGATAATAAGATAAATATTTTTGGTATTTTTGTTGTATAGATTGAAAAGTAAAGATTGCAAAATAAATAGTAAACTAGAATTATAGATCGGAAACTTATATGATGTAAAGTAGACCCGGGGGCCATAGGTTTCACTAGTGGCTTCACTCATGATAGCATATATTATGGTGGGTGAACAAATTACTGCCGAGCAATTGATAGAAAAGCGCATAGTTATGAGAATATCTAGGCATGATCATGAACATAGGCATCACGTCCGTGTCAAGTAGACCGAAACGATTCTGCATCTACTACTATTACTCCACACATCGAATGCTACCTAGCATGCATCTAGAGTATTAAGTTCATAAGAACAGAGTAACGCATTAGGTAAGATGACATGATGTAGAGGGATAAACTCAAGCAATATGGTATAAACCCCATCTTTTATCCTCGATGGCAACAATACAATACGTGTCGGTTCCCTTTCTGTCACTGGGATTGAGCATCGCAAGATTGAACCCAAAGCTAAGCACTTGTCCCATTGCAAGAAAGATCAATCTAGTAGGCCAAACTAAACCGATAATTCGAAGAGACTTGCAAAGATATCAAATCATGCATATAAGAATTCAGAGAAAAATCAAATATTGTTCATAGATAATCTTGATCATAAACCCACAATTCATCGGATCTCGACAAACACACCGCAAAAAGTATTACATCGAATAGATCTCCAAGAACATCGAGGAGAACTTTGTAGTGAGAACCAAAGAGAGAGAAGAAGCCATGTAGCTAATAACTATGGACCCGAAGGTCTGTGGTAAACTACTCACACATCATCGGAGAGGCTATCGTGTTGATTTAGAAGCCCTCCGTGATCGAATCCCCCTCCGGCAGATCGCCGAAAAAGGCCCGAAGATGGGATCTCACGGGTACAGAAGGTTGTGGCGGTGGAAAAGTGGTTTCGTAGCTCTCCCGGATGTTTTCAGGGTATAAGAGTATATGTAGGCGAAAGAAGTAGGTCGGTGGAGCTACGAGGGGCCCACGAGGGTGGGGGCGTGCCTACCCCCCTGGGCGCACCCTCCTGCCACGCGGCCGCCTCGTTGCGTCTCTGACTTCCACTCCAAGTCTCCTGGATTGCGTTTGTTCCAAGAAAGATCCTCGCGAAGGTTTCGTTCCGTTTGGATTCCGTTTGATATTCCTTTTCTGCGAAACACTGAAAGAGGCAAAAAAACAGCAACTCGCATTGGGCCTCCGATTAATAGGTTAGTCCCAAAAATAATATAAAAGAGCATAATAAAGCCCATTAAACATCCAAAACACATAATATAATAGCATGGAACAATCAAAAATTATAGATACGTTGGAGACGTATCAACATCTCCAAGCTTAATTCCTGCTCGTCCTCGAGTAGGTAAATGATAAAAATAGAATTTTTGATGTGGAATGCTACCTAACATAATTTTTAATGTAATTTTCTTTATTGTGGCATGAATGTTCAGATCCGAAAGATTCAAGACAAAAATTTAATATTGACATAAAAATAATAATACTTCAAGCATGCTAACTAAGCAATTATGTCTTCTCAAAATAACATAGCCAAACAAAGCTCATCCCTACAAAATCGTATAGTTTGTCCATGCTCCATCTTCGTCACACAAAATTCTCTCATCATGCACAACCCCGATGACAAGCCAAGAAATTGTTTCATACTTTAGTATTCTCAAACTTTTTCAACTTTCACGCAATACATGAGCGTGAGCCATGGACATAGCACTATGGCTGGAATAGAATATGATGATGGAGGTTGTGTGGATAATACAAAAAGGGTGAAAGTCTCACATCGACACGGATAATCAACGGGCTATGGAGATGCCCATCAATTGATGTCAATGCGAGGAGTAGGGATTGCCATCCAACTTGCTTGCTCACGAAGACCTAGGGCATTTGAGGAAGCCCGTTGTTGGAATATACAAGCCAAGTCCTATAATGAAAAATTCCCACTAGTATATGAAAGTGAAAAAATAAGAGACTCTCTATCATGAAGATCATGGTGCTAATTTGAAGCAAAAGTGTGGAAAAAGGATAGTAGCATTGTCCCTTGTCTCTTTTTCTCTCATTTTTTTTGGGCTTTCTCTTTTTTTGGCCTTTCTCTTTTTTTCCTCACACGGGACAATGCTCTAATAATGATGATCATCACACTTCTATTTATTTACAACTCAAGGATTACAACTCGATACTAGAACAAAATATGACTCTATATGAGTGCCTCCGGCGGTGTACCGTGATGGGGAATGAATCAAGAGTGACATGTATGAAAAATTATGCATGGTGGCCTTGCCACAAATACGATGTCAACTACATGATCATGCAAGGCAATATGACAATGATGAAGCGTGTCATAATAAACGGAACGGTGGAAAGTTGCATGGCAATATATCTCAGAATGGCTATGGAAATGCCATAATAGGTAGGTATGGTGGCTGTTTTGAGGAAGATATAAGCAGGCTTATGTGTGATAGAGCGTATCATATCACGGGGTTTGGACGCACGGGCGAAGTTTGCACCAACTCTCAAGGTGAGAAAGGGCAATGCACGGTACCGAAGAGGCTAGCAATGATGGAAGGGTGAGAGTGCGTATAATCCATGGACTCAACATTAGTCATAATGAACTCACATACTTATTGCAAAAATCTACAAGTCATCAAAACCAAGCAGTACGAGCATGCTCCTAGGGGGATAGATTGGTAGGAAAAGACCATCGCTCGTCCCCGACCGCCACTCATAAGGACGACAATCCAAGAAACACCTCATGCTTCAAATTTGTTACATAACGGTTACCATACGTGCATGCTACGGGACTTGCAAACCTCAACACAAGTATTTCTCAAATTCACAATTACTCAACTAGCACGACTCTAATATTACCATCTTCATATCTCAAAACAATCATCAAGTATCAAACTTCTCATAGTATTCAATGCACTCTATATGGAAGTTTTTATTATACCCATCTTGGATGCCCATCATATTAGGACTAATTTTATAGCCAAAGCAAATTACCATGCTGTTCTAAAAGACTCTCAAAATAATATAAGTGAAGCATGAGAGATCAATAATTTCTATAAAATAAAACCACCACCGTGCTCTAAAAGATATAAGTGAAGCACTAGAGCAAACTTATCTAGCTCAAAAGATATAAGTGAAGCACATAGAGTATTATAATAAATTCCGATTCATGTGTGTCTCTCCCAAAAGGTGTGTACAGCAAGGATGATTGTGTTAAACTAAAAAGCAAAGACTCAAATCATACAAGACGCTCCAAGCAAAACACATATCATGTGGTGAATAAAAATATAGCCTCAAGTAAAGTTACCAATAGACGAAGACGAAAGAGAGGATGCCTTCCGGGGCATCCCCAAGCTTAGGCTATTGCCACTCCTTATTCCAAAATCCATCAAATCTTCACCCAAAAACTTGAAAACTTCACAACACAAAACTTAAACAGAAAATCTCATGAGCTCCGTTAGTGTAAGAAAACAAAACACCACTTTAAGGTACTGTAATGAACTCATTATTTATTTATATTGGTGTTAAATCTACTGTATTCCAACTTCTCTATGGTTCATACCCCCCGATACTAGCCATAGATTCATCAAAATAAGCAAACAACACACGAAAAACAGAATCTGTCAAAAACAGAACAGTCTATAGTAATCTGTATCAAACGTATACTTCTGGAACTCCAAAAATTCTGAAATAAATTGTTGGACATGAGGAATTTATATATTCATCATCTGCTAAAAGAATCAACCTAAAATCACTCTCCAGTAAAAAATGGCAGCTAATCTCGTGAGCGCTAAAGTTTCTGTTTTTTACAGCAAGGTCGCAAAGACTTCACCCAAGTCTTCCCAAAGGTTCTACTTGGCACAAACACTAATTAAAACATAAAACCACATCTAAACAGAGGCTATATGAATTATTTACTACTAAACAGGAACAAAAAGTAAAGAACAAAAATAAAATTGTGTTGCCTCCCAACAAGCGCTATCGTTTAACGCCCTAAGCTAGGTATTGAGATTTCGATGATGCTTACATGAAAGACAAGAATTGAAGCGCAAAGAGAGCATCATGAAACACATGAAAAACACATCTAAGTCTAACATACTTCCTATGCATAGGCATTTTATAGGAAAACAAATTAGCAAGACAAGCAAGATCTAGCATATGCAAGGAAGAAGAAAGAAACAATAGCAATCTCAGCATAACGAGAAGAAATTTAGTGACATGAAAATTTCTACAACCATATTTTCCTCTCTCATAATAATTACATGTAGGATCATAAGCAAATTCAACAATATAGCTATCACAAAACATATTCTTAACACGATCCACATGTATGCAAAGTTGACACTCTTCCAAAATAGTGGGATTAACATTAACTAAAGTCATGACCTCTCCAAACCCACTTTTATCAAAAACTTCATAAGATTGAACATTCTCCAAATATGTGGGATCTAAATTTGACACTCTTCCAAACCCACTTTCAATATTATTGCAAACATTATTAGCAATCTCATATTCATTATGAGGCTTAAATAAATTTTCAAGATCATAAGCACTACAAGAAATATGTCAACTTGTGACCTTCTGTCAGTGACCCTGGAAGAATTGGTCATAAATATATGACCATTTGAGACCAATTGGTCAAAGGCTATTCGGGGGGCTCCAAACCCTAAACTATAACGACCATTTGGTCAGAAAGGTCGTAATTTCCTTACACAAAATGGTCATGAAGCAGACAACACTGGTCCGCTGCCTTATTTCTAGCTGATCACGACCAATATAGATGGTCATAACCTTGTAAATTGTGGTGGATTGCTATGACTAGGCGCCACCTCATCAGTTTTGCCAATGTGTCATGTCCATGTGTCAATTTTTACCCTAGGTTGTGAAGCAACCTATATTTTGAAGGATATATGCCCTAGAGGCAATAATAAAGTTGTTATTTATATTTCCTTATATCATGATAAATGTTTATTAATCATGCTAGAATTGTATTAACCGGAAACTTAGTACATGTGTGGATACATAGACAAACAGAGTGTCACTAGTATGCCTCTACTTGACTAGCTCGTTGAATCAAAGATGGTTAAGTTTCCTAGCCATAGACATGAGTTGTCTTTTGATTAACGGGATCACATCATTCGAGAATGATGTGATTGACTTGACCCATTCTGTTTGCTTAGCATTTGATCGTTTAGTATATTGCTATTGCTTTCTTCATGACTTATACATGTTCCTATGACTATGAGATTATGCAACTCCCGAATACCGGAGGAACACTTTGTGTGCTACCAAACGTCACAACGTAACTGGGTGATTATAAAGGTGCTCTACAGGTGTCTCTGATGGTACTTGTTGAGTTGGCATAGATCAATATTAGGATTTGTCACTCCGATTGTCGGAGAGGTATCTCTGGGCCCTCTCGGTAATACACATCACTATAAGCCTTGCAAGCAATGTAACTAATGAGTTAGTTGCGGGATGATGCATTACGGAACGAGTAAAGAGACTTGCCGGTAACGAGATTGAACTAGGTATTGAGATACCGACGATCGAATCTCGGGCAAGTAACATACCGATGACAAAGGGAACAACGTATGTTGTTATGCGGTTTGACCGATAAATATCTTCGTAGAATATGTAGGAGCCAATATGAGCATCCAGGTTCCGTTGTTGGTTATTGAGCGGAGATGAGTCTCGGTCATGTCTACATAGTTCTCGAACCCGTAGGGTCCGCACGCTTAACGTTCGGTGACGATCGGTATTATGAGTTTATGTTTTTGGATGTACCAAAGGTTGTTTGGAGTCCCGGATGAGATCAGGGACATGACGAGGAGTCTCGAAATGTTCGAGACATAAAGATCGATATATTGGAAGGATATATTCGGACATCGGAAAGGTTCTGAGTGGTTCGGGTATTTATCTGAGTACCGGAGAGTTACGGGAATTCACCGGGGAGTATATGGGCCTTATTGGGCTTTAGGAGAGAGAGAGAGGAGCTGCCTAGGGCAGGCCGCGCGCCCCCCAAGGCCTAGTCCGAATTGGACTAGGGGGAGAGGCGGCGCCCTCTCCTTCCTTCTCTTCTCTCTTCCCCTTCCTTCTCTCTTACTCCTACTACTTGGAAGGGGGGAATCCTACTCCCGGTGGTAGTAGGACTCCCCAGGGCGCGCCATAGTAGAGGGCTGGCCCTCCCCCTCCTCCACTCCTTTATATATACGGGGGAAGGGGGCAGCCCATACACACAAGTTGATCATTGATCTCTTAGCCGTGTGCGGTGCCCCCTCCACCATAATCCACCTCTGTCATATCGTCGTAGTGCTTAGGCGAAGCCCTGCGCCGGTAGCTTCATCATCACACCGTCGTGCTGACGAATCTCTCCCTCAAAGCTCTACTGGATCGTGAGTTCGTGGGACGTCACCGAGCTGAACGTGTGCAGATCGCGGAGGTGTCGTACGTTCTGTACTAGGATCAGTCGATCGTGAAGACGTACGACTACATCAACCGCGTTGTCATAATGCTTCCGCTTACGGTCTACGAGGGTACATGGACAACACTCTCCCCTCTCGTTGCTATGCATCACCATGATCCTGTGTGTGCGTAGGAAATTTTTTGAAATTACTATGTTCCCCAACATATTTCTGTCATTCCCAAAAAATTGGGCATTCTTTACTATCCAAATCATTGCCTCATGACAATATTCAACTCCATTTGCATGGTAAATCTTCGTCGGCAAATTTCCAAAGTTTTTTTTCAGCTCGAACTGTTGTGAAGGAAGTACTAGCTATGCATATCCTAATGAGCTGAATTTTTGCCACGTCTTCTATATTCCCAAATCATAGCTCTCCACAAAAATTGAGCCCCATCTAACAATACATGTGAGCTCAGCATCCAATCTTTGTTTCTGGTGATATTTTCAGTTTCTGAAGCAATTATATTTTAATTTATAATTGCTGAAAATTTACCACGACATGAACCTGCCCATAGGACCTCCCTCCCCCCAAATTTTAGCTCATTTATTCTAGCCAATTTCCCTGAGCATTTTTCCCAATTTTCTGTTCAGTGGAGAGCACTATGAAGGAAGTACCATTTTTATTTATCCAAATGGTATGAAAATTTTAAAGTGCCTTCATATGCCCAAATTATCATCCTCCTCCAAATTTCAGATGAATCCATGCATTCATTTGAGTCTAGCTTCAACATTCATATTTCTGTCCTGTGTGGTACGTTGCAAAGCAAGCGACACCTAGGCTCCTCCATTTGAGCTGCAAATTTTGCAAGATAGTGTCCTTAGTAGATGATCATCCTCGGCCAAAACTCAGGCCCATTGGCCATGTGCATTTTCCCCACCACTAATCAAACACTTGGGTGCTAATTCATGTTTGAACTCAGTTCAGTCTCCTCATGAGATTCTTCTATTGCCTTCTTCTTCCTGACACCTATCGGGGGAGTGCCCAACCCACTAGACATGCCTAGGCCACACGGAACGCGTGGAAACACCACAGTCATGCGGTGACCATGCGGCGGGCATGCAAGTTTACGCGCTCTGGAGTTGCGGCCCTCGGACACCATCCAAACCTCAACGTATCGCCACCAAACCATGAAGTTCTAATTAAATAGATACTTATGTACCTAGAAATGATTTTTGGAAAAAATAAAGAGCAAACTATGAGGCAGGTGCAGTTCAAATTTGACCTGCTTCCAGCTGAATCGGTGGAAATTTGTCTTTTTTCACGAGAGGTGTATAAATACTTTTGACGACCAACCATTTTGTCAATTGTCCATTAAATATGGCCTAATATATTATAAAAATGATTTGGTCCAATATTACAACAAATATATGGTAGGTCCTTCACAAAAAAACTCATTTTGGGCACTCGAAAAATATAAAATGAATTTTTCATCCAAAGAAAATGAAAACTTCCTTAGGCAACATTGTTTGCCATCCCAAGATGCACCCTTGTGCACAATATGAGATCATTTAAACAAAATATGCCATGAATGTGGCCATAAGATTGATCATTTGGCTTGAAAGCCATGCATCTTCACACATGATAGCTCGTTTCTGAGAACACTTTTTAAAAATAATTACCATATTACAAGTTTATTATTTTTCCTGGTAACTTGGTCACATATAATGACACAATGCGAAGGTTTTCCAATTTGTTGATTTTTTTTGAATTTTTTATGCTCATTTCAAAATGCGGTCGAAACGGCGAGAATGACCGTTCAAGCTATTAGTTGAATCTTGGAATTTTTTTGGTGTTTCTATAATTAAATAAATACTTATGGACCTAGAAATGATTTTTGGAAAAAATAAATAGCAAACTATGAGGCAACTGTAGTTCAAATTTGACTCGCTTCCTACTGAATCAGCGGAAATTTGTCTTTTTCACGAGAGGTGGATCAAAACTTTTGGCACCCAACAATTTGGTCAATTGTGCATTAAATATGGCCTAGTATTTTATAAAATTGATTTCGTACAATTTTGCAACAAAAATATGGTAGGTCCTTCACAAAAAAACTCATTTTGGGCACTCAACAAATGGAAAATGAATTTTTCGTCCAAAGAAAATGAAAACTTCCTTAGGCAACGTTTGCCATTCCAAGATGCACACTTGTGCACGATATGAGATCATTTGAATAAACTATGTCATGAATGTGGCCATAAGATTGATCGTTTGGCTTGAAAGCCATGAATCTTCACACAAGATAGCTCATTTCTGAGAACACTTTTTTAAAAGAATTGTCGTATTACAAGTTTATTATTTTCCTGGTAACTTGGTCACATATAATGACACAATGTGAAGGTTTTCTAATTTTTTGATTTTTTTTAATTTTTTATGCCCGTTTCAAAATGCGGTCAAAACGGCGGGAATGACCGTTCCTAGCTAGTGGTTGAATATTGGACTTTTTTGGTGTTTCTCTCATTAAATATATACTTATGTACCTAGAAATAATTTTTGGAAAAAATAAAGAGCAAACTATGAGGCAGCTGCAGATCAAATTTGACCCGCTTCCTACTGAATAGGCAGAAATTGTCTTTTTACCAGAGGTGGATCAAAGCTTTTGACACCCAACCATTTGGTCAATTGTGCATTAAATATGTCCTAGTATTTTAGAGAATTGATTTCGTCCAATTTTGCAACAAATATATGGTAGGTCCTTAACAAAAAGAACTCATTTTGGGCACTCGCAAAATGGAAAATTGATTATTCGTCCAAAGAAAATGAAAACTCCCTTAGGAAACATTGTTTGCCATTCCAAGATGCACCATGGTGAACAATATGAGATCATTTGAACAAACTATGCCAGGAATGTGGCCATAAGATTGATCATTTGGCTTGAAATCCATGAATCTTCACACATGATAGCTTATTTCTGAGAACACTTTTTCAAAAGAATTGTCGTATTACAGTTTTATTATTTTCCTTGGTAACTAGGTCACATGTAATGACACAATGCAAAGATTTTCCAATTTTTTGATTTTTTTTTTGAATTTTTTATGCCCGTTTCAAAATGCGGTCAAAACGGTGGGAATGACCGTTCCTAGCTAGTGGTTGAATCTTGGACTTTTTTGGTGTTTCTCTCATTATATATATACTTATGTTCCTATAAATGATTTTTGGAAAAAATAAAGAGCAAACTATGAGGCAGCTGCAGTTCAAATTTGACCCGTTTCCAACTGGATCGGCGGAAATTTGTCTTTTTCATGAGAGGTGAATCAAAACTTTTGACACCCAAGTATTTGGTCAATTATACATTAAATATGTTCTAATATTATATAAAATTGATTTGGTCCAATTTTGCAACAAATATATTGTAGGTCCTTCACAAAAAATGCTCATTTGGGGCACTCAAAAAATGGGAAA
This sequence comes from Triticum aestivum, assembly GCF_018294505.1. Taxonomy (NCBI): domain Eukaryota; kingdom Viridiplantae; phylum Streptophyta; class Magnoliopsida; order Poales; family Poaceae; genus Triticum; species Triticum aestivum. The sequence goes on along the minus strand of NC_057811.1, from coordinate 405,918,377 downwards.
TGATTTTTTCGTGCAAAGAAAATGAAAACTTCCTTAGGCAACATTGTTTGTCATTCCAAGATGCACTCTTGTGCACAATATGAGATCATTTGAACAAACTATGCCATGAATGTGGCCATAAGATTGATCATTTGGCTTGAAACCCATGAATCTTCACACATGATAGCTCATTTATGAGAACATTTTTTTAAGAATTGTTGTATTACAAGTTTATTATTTTCCTGGTAACTTGGTCACATATAATGACACAATTCAAAGGTTTTCCAATTTTCTGATTTTTTTTGAATTTTTCATGCCCGTTTCAAAATGTTGTCAAAACTGCGGGCATGACCATTCCTAGCTAGTGGTTGAATCTTGAAAAACTTTTGGTGTTTCTCTGATTAAATAGATACTTATGTACCAAAAAATAATTTTTGGAAAAAATAAATAACAAACTATAAGGTAGCTGTAGTTCAAACTTGACCCGTTTCCACTTGGATCGGCGGAAATCTATCTTTTTCATGAGAGGTGAATTAAAACTTTTGACACCCAAGTATTTGGTCAATTATACATTAAAAATATTCTAATATTTTAGAAAATTGATTTGGTCTAATTTTGCAACAAATATATTGTAGGTCCTTCACAAAAAACTCATTTTGGGCACTTGTAAAATGGAAAATGAATTTTTAATCAACCTCGACCAATTCTTTAGTCAACTACGACCAATTTAGATGGTCATGACATTGTACCTGTGTGCTGCATTTTGATTGGTCTGTGGGCGTTTCACGCGGATCGTGGATGGGACACCGTTGGATGCTCGTGGATCCAACGGCAGTCCTCACCCCAAGCCCACTGCTACCTCTTGAGCACTGGCGTTGGTTTTTCCCTTGAAGAGGAAAGGTTGGTGCAGCAAAGTAGCGTAAGTATTTCCCTCAATTTTTGAGAACCAAGGTATCAATCCAGTAGCAGGCCACACGCAAGTCCCTCGTACCTACACAAACAAATAAGAACCTTGCAACCAACGCGATAAAGGGGTTGTCAATCCCTTCACGGCCACTTGCAAAAGTGAGATCTGATAGAGATGATAAGATAATATTTTTGGTATTTTTATGATAAAGATTAAAAGTAAAGAACGTAAAATAAATTAGATTTAAACTTATATGATGGAGAATAGACCCGGGGGCCATAGGTTTCACTAGTGGCTTCTCTCAAGATAGCATAAGTATTACGGTGGGTGAACAAATTACTGTCGAGCAATTGATAGAATTGAGCATAGTTATGAGAATATCTAGGCATGATCATGTATATAGGCATCACGTCCGTGACAAGTAGACCGACTCCTGCCTGCATCTACTACTATTACTCCACACATCGACCGCTATCCAGCATGCATCTAGAGTATTAAGTTCATAAGAACAGAGTACCGCATTAGGCAAGATGACATGATGTAGAGGGATAAACTCAAGCAATATGATATAAACCCCATCTTTTTATCCTCGATGGCAACAATACAACACGTGTCGTTTCCCCTTCTGTCACTGGGATCGAGCACCGCAAGATTGAACCCAAAGCTAAGCACTTCTCCCATTGCAAGAAAGATCAATCTAGTAGGCCAAACCAAACTGATAATTCGAAGAGACTTGCAAAGATAACCAATCATACATAAAAGAATTCAGAGAAGATTCAAATATTGTTCATAGATAATCTTGATCATAAACCCACAATTCATCGGATCTCGACAAACACACCGCAAAAAGAGTTACATCAAATAGATCTCCAAGAAGATCGAGGAGAACTTTGTATTGAGATCCAAAGAGAGAGAAGAAGCCATCTAGCTAATAACTATGGACCCGAAGGTATGTGGTAAACTACTCACACATCATCGGAGAGGCTATGGTGTTGATGTAGAAGCCCTCCGTGATCGATGCCCCCTCCGGCGGAGCGCCGAAAAAGGCCCCAAGATGGGCTCTCACGGGTTCAGAAGGTTGCGGCGGTGGAAATAGGTTTTCATGGTGCTCCCAGATGGTTTCGGGGTATGTAGGTATATATAGGAGGAAGCAGTAGGTCGGCGGAGCCACAAGGGGCCCACGAGGGTGTAGGGCGCGCCCAGGGGGTAGGCGCGCCCCCTGCCTCCTGGCCTCCTCGTTGATTGCTTGACGTCCACTCCAAGTCCTCTGGATCACGTTTGTTCCAAAAATCACGCTCCCGAAGGTTTCATTCCGTTTGGACTCCGTTCGATATTCTTTTTCTGTGAAACACTGAAATAGGCAAAAAAACAGCAATTTGCACTAGGCCTTGGGTTAATAGGTTAGTCCCAAAAATAATATAAAAGTGTATAATAAAGCCCATTAAACATCCAAAACAGAATATATAATAGCATGGAGCAATCAAAAATTATAGATACCTTGGAGACGTATCAAGCATCCCCAAGCTTAATTCATGCTCGTCCTCGAGTAGGTAAATGATAAAAACAGTATTTTTGATGTGGAATGCTACCTAGCATATTCTTCAATGTAATTTTCTTTATTGTGGCATGAATGTTCAGATCCGAAAGATTCAAGATAAAATTTTAATATTGACATAAAAATAATAATACTTCAAGCATACTAACTAAGCAATTATGTCTTCTCAAAATAACATGGCCAAAGAAAGTTCATCCCTACAAAATCATATAGTTTGGTCATGCTTCATTTTTGTCACACAAGAATGCTCTCATCTTGCACAACCCCGATGACAAGCCAAGCAATTTTTTCATACTTTAGTAATCTCAAAATTTTTTCAACTTTCACGCAATACATGAGCGTGAGCCATGGATATAGCACTATGGTTGGAAAAGAATATAATGATTGGGGTTGTGTGGAGAAGACAAAAAAGGAGAAAGTCTCACATTGACGCGGCTAATCAACTGGCTAGGGAGATGCCCATCAATTGATGTCAATGCAAGGAGTAGGGATTGCTGATGACCCACAAGTGTAGAGGATCTATCATAGTCCTTTCGATAAGTAAGAGTGTTGAACCCAACGAGGAGCAGAAGGAAATGATAAGCAGTTTTCAGCAAGGTATTCTCTGCAAGCCCTAAAATTATCGGTAACAGATAGTTTTGTGATAAGGTAATTTGTAACGAGTAACAAGTAACAAGTGTAAATAAAGTGCAGCAAGGTGGCCCAATCCTTTTTGTAGCAAAGGACAAGCCTGGACAATTTCTTATATGAAGGAAAATGCTCCCGAGGACACATGGGAATTATCGTCAAGCTAGTTTTCATCATGCTCATATGATCCGCGTTCGGTACTTCGATAATTTCATATGTGGGAGGAACGGTGCTTGGGTGCTGTCCTTACTTGGACAATCATCCCACTTATGATTAACTCCTATTGCAAGCATCCGCAACTACAAAAGAACTATTAAGGTAAACCTAACCATAGCATGAAACATATGGATCCAAATCAGCCCCTTACGAAGCAACTCATAAACTAGGGTTTAAGCTTCTGTCACTCTAGCAACCCATCAACTACTTATTACTTCCCAATGCCTTCCTCTAGGCCCAAACAATGGTGAAGTGTCATGTAGTTGACGTTCACATAACACCACTAGAGGAAAGACGACGTACATCTCATCAAAATATCGAACGAATACCAAATTCACATGACTACTTATAGCAAGACTTCTCCCATGTCCTCGGGAACAAACGTAATTACTCACAAAGCATATCCATGTACATAATCAGAGGGGTATTAATATGCATAATGGATCTGAACATATGATCTTGCACCGAATAAACCAACTAGCATCAACTACAAGGAGTAATCAACACTACTAGTAACTCACATGTACCAATCTGAGGTTTGGATACAAAGATTGGATACAAGAGATGAACTAGGGTTTTAGAGGAGATGGTGCAGGTGAAGATGTTGATGGAGATTGACCACCTCCTGATGAGAGGATCGTTGGTGATGATGATGGCGGTGATTTCCCCCTCCCGGAGGGAAGTTTCCCCGGCAGAACAGCTCTGCCGGAGCCCTAGATTGGTTCCGCCTCGTGGCGGCGGAGTTTCTTCCCGAAAGCTTGCTTATGATTTTTTCTCGGACGAAAGACTTCATATAGCAAAAGATGGGCACCGAAGGCCTGCCAGGGGGCCCACGAGGCAGGGGCACGCCCAGGGGGTAGGGCACACCCCCCACCCTCGTGGCCAGGGTGTGGGCCCCCTCTGGTATTTTCTTCGCTCAGTATTTTTTATAAATTCCAAAAATGACTTCCGTGAAGTTTCGGGACTTTTGGAGTTGTGCAGAATAGGTCTCTAATATTTGCTCCTTTTCCAGCCCAGAATTCCAGCTGCCAGCATTCTCCCTCTTCATGTAGACCTTGTAAAATAAGAGAGAATAGGCATAAGTATTGTGGCATAATGTGTAATAACAGCCCATAATGCAATAAATATCAATATAAAAGCATGATGCAAAATGGACGTATCAACTCCCCCAAGCTTAGACCTCGCTTGTCCTCAAGCGGAAGCCGATAATGATAAATATGTCCACATGTTTAGAGATAGAGGTGTCGATAAAATAAAATACGGACATGAGGGCATCATGATCATTCTTATAACAGCAACACATATATATAGTCATATGATTTCTTATGCTCAAGTAATAATCTATTCACAATGTAAAGTATGAATCAGAGACTTCATTGAGAACTAACAAACTATAATCTCAGTCATTGAAGCAATTGCAATTTATCATAACATCGGAAAGAGTCAATATAAGAGCTTTTAGTATTTCACAATTGCTAACACTCATGCAATACTTATGCGTATGGAGTTTTAATCGGACACAGAGAAAGATATGGGCTTATAGTGTTTCCTCCCAACCTTTTACCTCAAGGGTAATGTCAACAATAATGATCCATGTTAACTTACATCCAATTGGATATATATATATATCAGGATCTTTCCAACACAATGTGCTTGCCAAAGGATAAAATGTAAAAAGGAAAAGTGAAGATCACCATGACTCTTGCATAAGGAATAAGACAAAAGTAAAAGATAGGCCCTTCGCAGAGGGAAGCAGAGGTTGTCATGCGCTTTCATGGTTGGATGCACGAAATCTTAATGCAAAAGAACGTCACTTTATATTGCCACCTGTGATATGGACCTTTATTATGCAGTCCATCGCTTTTATTTCTTCCACATCACAAGATCGTATAAAGCTTATTTTCTCCACACTAATAAATCATATATATTTAGAGAGCAATTTTTATTGCTTGCACTGATGACAACTTACTTGAAGGATCTTACTCAATCCATAGGTAGATATGGTGGACACTCATGGCAAAACTGGTTTTGAGGGTATTCGGAAGCACAAGTAGTATCTCTACTTGGTGCAAAGAATTTGGCTAGCATGAGAGGGAAATGCAAGCTCAACATGTTGGATGATCCATGAAAATATACTTTATTTCAGATATAAGAAAACATAACCCATTATGTTGTCTTCCTTGTCCAACATCAATTCTTTAACATGTCATATTTTAATGAGTGCTCACAGTCATAAAAGATGTCCAAGATATTGTATTTATATGTGAAAATCTCTCTTTCTTTATTACTTCCTATTAATTGCAACGATGACCAAAACTGGGTTTGTCAACTCTCAACAACTTTTATTCATCATACCCTTTGTATGTGAAGTCATTACTCTCCATAAGATCAATATGGTCTCTTTATTCTTTTTATTCTTTCTCTTTTCTTATTATTCCCTCAAGATCATAGCAAGATAACCAAAGCCCTTGACTCAACACTAATCTTTATTATAGCTCACGGACTCGATTACATAGACAGATCATAAAGCAAAACTTGAAACTAAATCACACTAAAACTTTATTCTACTAGATCAAGATATTACTAAAAGGATCAAACTAAGAAAAATGGTAAAGATAGGAGTGTGATGGTGATACGATACCGGGGCACCTCCCCCAAGCTTGGCAGTTGCCAAGGGGAGTGCCCATACCCATGTGATTATATCTCCTTTGCTGAGGAAGAAGATGGTGGTGATGATGGATAGTCGCACATCGAGCATAGCAGATCTTCCAGCTTACGGATGGTGCCCTTGAGTGCGAAGATATGCTCCTTCAACAAAATATTTTCACGTGTGAGATACTTGTTTTGTATACGAACTAACTCAATCATCTTGAAAGCTTCAATCTCAGTTGGAGTAAAGAGAGGTGGGAGGATGTCTTCTTCTTCTGCTGTCGGGGCCTGATCCTCCACGGCCTTCTTGATCCTATCATCCTTATTAATCTCCCCGGGTTCTTCTCTCTTCAGCTCTATCTTCATTAGCCAAGCATCGTTGCCCTGATTGTTGGAGGAGGGGGACGACATGATGCCTGGCCTTCACGACTCTGACAGAAAACAGCTCGAAATGAAAACAGAGGATATTTGCATGATACGGTGGTCAAAACCTTCGGGAGATTATATAATGAATTTTTACTGACCAAAAGAAGTATCGTGCAAGAAAACGGAGTCCTGAGAGCACACGAGGTGCCCACGAGGCAGGGGCGTACCCGGGAGGGTAGGGCGCGCCTCCCACCCTCGTGGAAGCCTTGTGTCCTTCCCAGACTACTTCTTATTTTCCTATTTTCTTAAATATTCCAAAACGGAGAAAAATTGCCATTAGAACTGTTTTGGAGTCGGTTTACTTACCGTACCACGTACCTATTCCTTTTTGGAGTCTGAAACGTTCTGGAAAGTGTGTCTTATGTATTCCTCCGGGGTTACGGTTTCAATAACATTAGTTTCAACATTTATAGGATTACCTGAGATATAATGTTTGATTCTTTGACCGTTCACCACCTTCGGATTTGTGCCTTCGAAGTTGTTGATTTTTATGGCACCGGAACGATAGACCTCCTCGATAACGTGAGGACCTTCCCATTTAGAGAGAAGTTTTCCTGCAAAAAATCTTAAAACGAGAGTTGTATAGCAACACATAATCACCTACATTAAACTCACGCTTTTGTATCCTTTTGTCATGCCATCTTTTAACCTTTTCCTTGAACAGTTTGGCATTTTCAATGGCTTGGGTTCTCCATTCATCAAGTGAGCTAATGTCAAATAGCCTCTTTTCACCGGCAAGTTTGAAATCATAATTGAGCTCTTTAATAGCCCAATATGCCTTATGTTCTAGTTCGAGAGGTAAGTGACATGCTTTTCCATAAACCATCTTATACGGAGACATACCCATAGGATTTTTATATGCAGTTCTATAGGCCCATAATGCATCATCAAGTTTCTTGGACCAATTCTTTCTAGATCTATTAACAGTCTTTTGCAAAATTAATTTGAGCTCTCTATTACTCAATTCTACTTGACCACTAGACTGCGGTGATAAGGAGATGCAATTCTATGATTAACATCATATTTAGCAAGCATTTTACGAAAGGCGCCATGAATAAAATGTGAACCACCATCAGTCATTAAATATCTAGGGACTCCAAACCTCAGAAAAATAACTTCTTTAAGCATCTTAATAGAGGTGTTATGATCAGCACTACTAGTTGGAATAGCCTCTACCCACTTAGTAACGTAATCAACAGCAACTAAAATATGTGTATACCCATTAGAGGAAGGAAACGGTCCCATGTAATCAAAGCCCCAAACATCAAATGGTTCAATAACAAGTGAATAATTCATAGGCATTTCTTGACGTCTACTAATATTACCAATTCTTTGACATTCATCACAAGACAAGACAAACTTACGGGCATCCTTGAAGAGAGTAGGCCAATAAAAACCGGATTGCAATACCTTATGTGCAGTTCTATCTCCAGCGTGGTGCCCTCCATAAGCCTCGGAGTGACACTTGCGTAGGATCTGTTCCTGTTCATGCTCAGGTACACAACGTCTAATAACACCATCTACTCCTTCTTTATAAAGATGTGGGTCATCCCAAAAGTAATGTCTCAAATCATAGAAAAACTTTTTCTTTTGCTGGTATGTGAAATTAGGTGGTATAAATTTAGCAACAATGTAATTAGCATAATCAACATACCATGGAGCGGTTCGAGAAGCATTTATGACAGCCAATTGTTCATCAGGAAAGCTATCATCAATAGGTAGTGGGTCATCAAGAACATTCTCTAACCTAGACAAGTTGTCTGCAACGAGGTTCTCAGCCCCCTTTCTATCAATAATATGTAAATCAAATTCTTGTAGCAAGAGAACCCATCTAATAAGTCTAGGTTTAGCATGTTTCTTTTCCATAAGGTATTTAATAGCAGCATGATCAGTGTGAATAGTTACTTTAGAATCAACAATATATGGTCTGAACTTATCACAAGCAAAAACAACTGCTAAAAATTATTTTCAGTAGTAGCATAATTTCTCTGGGCATTTTCTAGAGTTTTACTAGCATATTGAATAACATTTAATTTCTTATCAACTCTTTGCCCTAAAACAGCACCTACAGCATAGTCACTAGCATCACACATAATTTCAAAAGGTAAATTCCAACCAGGTGGCTGAACAATAGGTGCAGAAATCAAAGCTTTCTTAAGTATTTCAAATGCTTCTACACAATCATCATCAAAGACAAAAGGAATATCTTTTTGTAAGAGATTAGTCAGAGGCCGAGAAATTTTTGAGAAGTCCTTAATGAACCTCCTATAAAAACCGGCATGACCAAGAAAACTTCTTATACCTTTGATGTCCTTAGGACACGACATCTTTTCAATAGCATCAACTTTAGCTTCATCAACTTCAATACCTCTTTCAGAAATTTTATGCCCCAAGACAATGCCTTCATTAACCATAAAGTGGCATTTCTCCCAATTCAAGACAAGATTAGTTTCTTCACATCTCTGCAAAACTCGATCAAGGTTGCTCAAGCAATCATCAAAAGAGGATCCATAAACGGAGAAATCATCCATGAAAACCTCACAAATCTTTTCACAAAAGTCAGAGAATATAGCCATCATGCATCTTTGAAAGGTAGCAGGTGCATTACATAAACCAAAAGGCATACGTCTATAAGCAAAAGTACCGAAAGGGCAAGTAAAAGTGGTCTTTTCTTGATCCTCAGCTGACACAGGTATTTGAGAGAAACCAGAGTAACCATCTAGAAAGCAAAAATGTGTATGTTTGGATAATCTTTCTAGCATTTGATCAATAAAAGGCAAAGGGTAATGATCTTTTTAGTAGCTTTATTTAATTTGCGGAAATCAATTACCATCCTATAACCTGTAATAATTCTTTGCGGGATCAATTCATCTTTATCATTAGGAACGACAGTAATACCTCCCTTCTTAGGGACACAATGGACAGGACTTACCCACTGACTATCAGCAACGGGATAAATTATACCTGCCTCAAGGAGCTTTAATATTTCCTTTCTTACCACTTCTTTCATCTTAGGATTTAGCCGTCGTTGGTGATCAATAACTGGTTTGGCGTCTTTCTCCAAATTTATTTTGTGTTGACATAGAGTGGGACTTATGCCCTTAAGATTATCAAGAGTATATCCAATAGCAGCACGATGCTTCTTCAGAGTTTTCAATAATTTCTCTTCCTCCTTCTCTGAAAAGTTAGCACTAATAATAACAGGATATATCTTCTTTTCATCAAGATAAGCATATTTAAGAGTATCAGGTAATGGTTTAAGCTCAAACACGGGATCACCCTTGGGTGGAGGAGGATCCCCTAGAATTTCAACAGGCAAGTTGTGTTTCAAAATAGGTCCCTGTTTAAAGAATACTTCATCTATTTCCCTTCTTTCATTCATAAACATATCATTTTCATGGTCGAGCAAATATTGTTCTAAAGTGTCATTAGGAGGCACGGCAATAGAAGCAAGACCAATAATTTCATCTTTACTAGGCAATTCCTCATCACGGTGTTGTCTACTAAATTTAGCAAAATTAAACTCATGAGACATATCACCCAAACCAATAGTAACAACATCCTTTTCGCAGTCTATCCTAGCATTAACAGTGTTCAAGAAGGGTCTACCAAATATAATGGGACAAAAGCTATCTTGTGGGGAACCAAGAACAAGAAAATCAGCAGGATATTTAACGTTCCCACACAAGACTTCAACATCTCTAACAATCCCAATCGGTGAAATAGTATCTCTATTGGCAAGCTTAATGGTAACATCGATATCTTCTATCTCAGCAGGTGCAATATCATGCATAATTTCTTCGTATAAAGAATGAGGTATTGCACTAGCACTAGCACCCATATCACACAAGCCATGATAACAATGATCTCCTATTTTAACAGAAATAACAGGCATGCCTACCACAGGTCTATGTTTATCTTTAGCACCAGGTTTAGCAATTCTAGCAGTCTCATCACAGAAGTAAATAACATGCCCATCGATATTATCAGCCAATAGATCTTTAACCATAGCAATTTAGGTTCAACTTTAACTTGCTCAGGGGGTTTGTATGTCCTAATATTACTTTTGTTGACTACAGTTGAAGCTTTAGCATGATCCTTTATTCTAACAGGGAAAGGTGGTTTCTCAACATAAGTAGTAGGAACAATAGGATCATTATAAGTGATAGTCTTTTCTTCAACTTTAATAGGTGCAACTACTTTTACTTCAATGGGAGGATTATATTTAAACCACTTCTCCTTAGGGAGATCAACATGAGTAGCAAATGATTCACAGAAAGAAGCTACTATCTTAGAGTCAAGTCCATATTTAGTGCTAAATTCACGGAAAGCATCGGTATGCATAAAAGATTTAACACAATCAAACTTAGGTGTTATACCTGACTCCTTACCTTCGTCGAGGTCCCAATCGTCAGAGTTGCGTTTAATTCTTTCCAATAAATCCCATTTGAATTCAATAGTCTTCATCATAAAAGAGCCAGTACAAGAAGTATCGAGCATGGAGCGATTATTGAGAGAAAGCCGAGCATAAAAATTTTGAATAATCATTTCTCTTAAGAGCTCATGATTGGGGCATGAATATAACATTGACTTAAGCCTCCCCCAAGCTTGAGCGATGCTTTCTCCTTCGCGAGGCCAAAAATTATATATATAATTACGATCACGATGAACAAGATGCATAGGATAAAACTTATGATGAAATTCCAATTTCAATCGTTTGTAGTTCCATGATCCCATATCATCACATAGCCTAAACCATGTCAATGCATCTCCCTTCAAAGATAAAGGGAATACCTTCTTCTTGATGACATCCTCGGGCATACCTGCAAGCTTAAGTAATCCACAAACTTCATCCACATAGATTAAGTGTAAATCGGGATGCAATGTTCCATCTCCTACAAAAGGATTAGCTAGCAGTTTCTCTATCATACCCGAAGGAATTTCAAAGTAAACATTTTCAGTAGGTTCAGTCGGTTGAGGGGTAGCTAATTGTGGTTCCGGACAGGGTGCAGATACCCCGAACAAACCCCTCAAAGGATTGTTTTCCATAGTAACAAGTGACAGGAAATTTCAGCACACTATATAAATTTTTCCTTACCAAATTCCACCTACCAAAGGCGCTTCACTCCCCGGCAATGGCGCTATAAAAGAGTCTTGATGACCCACAAGTATAGGGGATCTATCATAGTCCTTTCAATAAGTAAGAGTGTCGAACCCAACGAGGAGCAGAAGGAAATGATAAGCAGTTTTCAGCAAGGTATTCTCTGCAAGCACTGAAATTATCAGTAACAGATAGTTTTGTGATAAGGTAATTTGTAACGAGTAACGAGTAACAAGTAACAAGTGTAAATAAAGTGCAGCAAGGTGGCCCAATCCTTTTTGTAGCAAAGGACAAGCCTGGACAATTTCTTATATGAAGGAAAATGCTCCCGAGGACACATGGGAATTATCGTCATGCTAGTTTTCATCACGCTCATATGATTCACGTTTGGTACTTTGATAATTTGATATGTGGGTGGACCGGTGCTTGGGTGCTGTCCTTACTTGGATAATCATCCCACTTATGATTAACTCCTATTGCAAGCATCTGCAACTACAAAAGAAGTATTAAGGTAAACCTAACCATAGCATGAAACATGTGGATCCAAATCAGCCCCTTACGAAGCAACTCATAAACTAGGGTTTAAGCTTCTATCACTCTAGCAACCCATCATCTACTTATTACTTCCCAATGCCTTCCTCTAGGCCCAAACAATGGTGAAGTGTCATGTAGTCGACGTTCACATAACACCACTAGAGGAAAGACAACATACATCTCATCAAAATATCGAACGAATACGAAATTCACATGACTACTTATAGCAAGACTTCTCTCATGTCCTTAGGAACAAACGTAACTACTCACAAAGCATATCCATGTTCATAATCAGAGGGGTATTAATATGCATAATGGATCTGAACATATGATCTTCCACCGAATAAACCAACTAGCATCAACTACAAGGAGTAATCAACACTACTAGTAACCCACAGGTACCAATCTGAGGTTTGGATACAAAGATTGGATACAAGAGATGAACTAGGGTTCTAGAGGAGATGGTGCTGGTGAAGATGTTGATGGAGATTGACCCCCTCCTGATGAGAGGATCGTTGGTGATGACGATGGCGATGATTTCCCCCTCCCTGAGGGAAGTTTCCCCGGCAGAACAGCTCTGCCAGAGCCCTAGATTGGTTCCGCCAAGGTTCCACCTCGTGGTGGCGGAGTTTCTTCCCGAAAGCTTGCTTATGATTTTCTTTCTCGGACGAAAGACTTCATATAGTAGAAGATGGGCACCGGAGGCCTGCCAGGGGGCCCACAAGGCAGGGGGCGCGCCCAGGGGGGTAGGGCGCGCCCCCCACCCTCGTGGCCAGGGTGTGGGCCCCCTCTGGTATTTTCTTCGCTTAGTATTTTTTATAAATTCCAAAAATGACTTCCGTGAAGTTTCAGGACTTCTGGAGTTGTGCAGAATAGGTCTGTAATATTTGCCCCTTTTCCAGCCCAGAATTCCAGCTGCCGGCATTCTCCCTCTTCATGTAGACCTTGTAAAATAAGAGAGAATACGCATAAGTATTATGGCATAATGTGTAATAACAGCCCATAATGCAATAAATATCAATATAAAAGCATGATGCAAAATGGACGTATCAATTGCCATGCAAACGGATGCACTAGAGCTATAAATATATGAAAGCTCAACAAAAGAAACTAAGTGGGTGTGCATCCAACTTGCTTGCTCACGAAGACCTAGGGCATTTTGGGGAAGCCCATTGTTGGAATATACAAGCCAAGTTCTATAATGAAAAATTCCCACTAGTATATGAAAGTGACAAAACAAGAGACTCTCTATCATAAAGATCATGGTGCTACTTTGAAGCACAAGTGTGGAAAGAAAGGATAGTAGCATTGCCCCTTTTATATTTATTTTTTTGGGCCTTCCTTTTTTTATTTGGCCTTTCTCTTTTTTGGGGGGGACAATGCTCTACTAATGATGATCATCACACTTCTATTCATTTACAACTCAATGATTACAACTCGACACTAGAACAAAAAATGACTCTATATGAATGCCTCCGGCGGTGTACCGGGATGGACAATGGCTCATGAGTGACATGTATAAAAATATGCATGGTGGCTTTGCCACGAATATGATGTCAACTACATGATCATGCAAGGCAATATGACAATGATGATGCGTGTCATAATAAACGTAATGGCGGAAAGTTGCATGGCAATATATCTCGGAATGGCTATGGAAATGTCATAATAGGTAGGTATGGTGGCTGTTTTGAGGAAGATATAAGGAGGTTTATGTGTGATAGAGCGTATCGTATCACGGGGTTTGGATGCACCGGCGAAGTTTGCACCAACTCTCAAGGTGAGAAAGGGAAATGCACGGTACCGAAGAGGCTAGCAATGATGGAAGGTTGAGAGTGCGTATAATCCATGGAATCAACATTAGTCATAAAGAACTCACATACTTATTGCAAAAATCTACAAGTCATCAAAAACCAAGCACTACACGCATGCTCCTAGGGGACAGATTGGTAGGAAAAGACCATCGCTCGTCCCCGACCGCCACTCATAAGGATGACAATCAAAGAACACCTCATGTTACAAATGTGTTACACAACGTTCACCATACGTGCATGCTACGGGACTTGTAAACTTCAACACAAGTATTTCTCAAATTCACAATTACTCAACTAGCACAACTTTAATATCACTATCTCCATATCTCAAAACAATCATCAAGTATCAAACTTCTCTTAGTATTCAACGCACTTATATGAAAGTTTTTATTATACTAATCTTGGATGCCTATCATATTAGGACTAATTTTATAACCAAAGCAAACTACCATGTGGTTCTAAAGGACTGTGACGCCCCCGATTCAATCGTACACTAATCATGCACGCAAACGTGTACGATCAAGATCAGGGACTCACGGGAAGATATCACAACACAACTCTAAAACATAAATAAGTCATACAAGCATCATAATACAAGCTAGGGGCCTCGAGGGCTCGAATACAAGTGCTCGATCATAGATGAGTCAGCAGAAGCAACAATATCTGAGTACAGACATAAGTTAAACAAGTTTGCCTTAAGAAGGCTAGCACAAACGGGGATACAGATCGAAAGAGGCGCAGGCCTCCTACCTGGGATCCTCCTAACTACTCCTGGTCGTCGTCAGCGGGCTGCACGTAGTAGTAGGCAACTCCGGGGTAGTAGGAGTCATCATCGACGGTGGCGTCTGGCTCCTGGGCTCCAGCATCTGGTTGCGACAACCAGGTAGAAAGGAAAGGGGGAAAAGAGAGAGAAAAGCAACCGTGAGTACTCATCCAAAGTACTCGCAAGCAAGGAGCTACACTACATATGCATGGGTATATGTGTAAAGGGCCATATCGGTGGACTGAACTGCAGAATGCCAGAATAAGAGGGGGATAGCTAATCCTGTCGAAGCCTACGCTTCTGGCAGCCTCCATCTTGCAACATGTAGAAGAGAGTAGATTGAAGTCCTCCAAGTAGCATCGCATAGCATAATCCTACCCGGCGATCCCCTCCTCGTCGCCCTGTTAGAGAGCGATCACCGGGTTATATCTGGCACTAGGAAGGGTGTGTTTTATTAAGTATCCGGTTCTAGTTGTCATAAGGTCAAGGTACAACTCCGGGTCGTCCTTTTACCGAGGGACACGGCTATTCGAATAGATAAACTTCCCTGCAGGGGTGCACCACATAACCCAACACGCTTGATCCCATTTAGCCGGACACACTTTCCTGGGCCATGCCCGGCCTCAGAAGATCAACACGTCGCAGCCCCACCTAGGCACAACAGAGAGGTCAGCACGCCGGTCTAAATCCTATGGCGCAGGGGTCTGGGCCCATCGCCCATTGCACACCTGCATGTTGCGAGGGCAGCCGAAAGAAGACCTAGCCTAGCAGGCGTTCCAGTCCAATCCGGCGTGCGCCGCTCAATCGCTGACGTCACGAAGGCTTCCGCTGATACCACGACGTCGAGTGCCCATAACTGTTCCTGCGTAGTTGGTTAGTGCGTATAGACCAAATGGCCAGACTCAGATCAAATACCAAGAACTGGTTAAGCGTGTTATTTTGAAGTAACCACGGACGCCGTCCAGGGCCAGGCCCACCTCTCTACTAGGTGGCCTCAACCTGCCCTGTCGCTCCGCCACAAGATCCACTCGCGAGTACTCCTATGAGCCGACCCGACTTTAGTCACCACAGGTATCATGTATAGAGTATATAAGTATATACCCGTGATCACCTCCCGAGTGATCACGGCCCGATAGTATAGCATGGCAAATGGACAAGAATGTAGGGTCACTGATGGAAAACTAGCATCCTATACTAAGCATGTAGGATGGCAGGTAAAGGTAACAACAGTAGTAGCAAGGACAGGCTATGCATCAGGATAGGATTAACGAAAAGCAGTAACATGCTATACTACTCTAATGCAAGCAGTATAGAGAAGAATAGGCGATATCTGGTGATCAAGAGGGGGCTTGCCTGATTGCTCTGGCAAGAAGGAGGGGTCGTCAACAGCGTAGTCGGTCGGGGCACCAGCAGCGGCGTCGGTCTCGTAGTCTACCGGAGAGAAGAGGGGGAAGAAACAATGAATACAATGCAAACAGATGCATAACGATGCATGACATGACAAAGCGTGAGGCTAGATGTGCCCAAACGCGGTACTAGGTGATACCGGCAAAGGGGGGAAACATCCGGGAAAGTATTCCCGGTGTTTCGCGTTTTTGGACAGATGAACCGGAGGGGGAAAGTTGCGAGTTCGATATGTTAGGGATGTGTGGCGGACGAACAGGCTACGTATCCGGATTCGTCTTGTCGTTCTGAGCAACTTTCATGTAGAAAGTATTTTCATCCGAGTTACGGATTATTTTATATGATTTTCTAAAGTTTTTAATCTTTTTTGATTTTAATTATTTATTTAAATCCAACATTATCGAGAATAGTATGGGATGACGTCAGCATGACGTATGTGTGATGTCAGCAGTCAACAATGCGGTTGACTGGAGTCAAAACTGACTTGTGGGTCCAGTGGGACCCACCTGTCATTGAGCCAGAGCTGAAATGGATTTGTTTTAAACTAACTATGATTAACTAAGTGCAGGCCCCATTAGTCAGTGACTAATTAGCCCAGATTAATTAGATTAACTAATTAATTAGTTTATAGTGTGGGGGCCACTGGTCAACTCCTAGGACCAGCCCAGTCAGCACGTTGACCCTTGTCAACTGGGCCAGCCAGGCCCACGGGGCCACCAGGCAGTGACCCAGGGGTGGCCCCAGGTGTGCCAGCTCAGCGGAGCCGCCGGAGTAGCTCCGGCAAGCTCGCGTGCAGCGGCCGAACGCCGGCGAACGTCGGGATTCGCCTACGGGGCACCAAAACGAGCGCTGTCTCTTGCATTCGAACGAGGAGAGTGCCCCGCGTCTAGCGGTGGCATGGCCGGAGGTGGCCGGAAGCGACGGCGGCGAGCACATGTCATGACCGGTTTTCCAATAAAAATATTTATTGAGGAACCGATCCCTTTTACGGACCAGTAGAGAAGAATCCTCCTCACTGGTAGACAATTTCTTGATCACAGAAGAAAAACCAGGAGTACTAAATATAATACAAGGTTGAGCGGAGACTGCTCAACAATTTATTACAAGCACGCCGATATTACACATAAAGGCGGATAGGGTGGCATAACTACTGACTCATAATAAAAGCGGTGGTGGATATGTCATAGTGAAGTGGGTGACATGACTCCTAAATCTTACAGCTCATCGAGCGTCGGAGTGAGGCTCGAGGATTCTTATTGCGGGTGGCGGAAGCGTATATAACACAAGTGACCAATATCCAGGATCGCACGGGACTGACTGGGACTCCTCTAGGCGTCGGACTCACTATCAAACTCTTCATCCATGAGATCGCCTTCGTCAACATCTGGCAAAATCAACAAGCCAGGTGAGTACTATGAAAGTACTCGCAAGACAGTTCGGACATAAGATATAACAAATGTAAACATGATGCATATGAACAGATTAACAGAGCGCACTCAGACAATGAGATAGCAATGCATGGGAAATAAAAGGGAAGTCGGGCGGTAGTCCTCCCGAAATCCCAATGTAGTACTGAAGGCCAATCGAGTGTCTGAATGACTCCTCGAAAGGGTACAAATGAAATAACAATGCCGCAGTCGGGCGTCAAGGCGACACCACATAAAGGGCTTATAATGGAATATAAATGACAGTGCGTGCCACAGTCGGACGTCTGAGCGACATCACGTAAAGGGCTTATATCAAAAGTAAATAACGGGCGTGCCACAGTCGGACGTCTGAGTGACATCACATAAAGGGCTTATATCGAAAGTAAATGACAAGAGTGCCACAGTCGGACGTCTGAGCAACATCACATAAAGGGCTTATATCGAAAGTAAATGACAAGAGTGCCACAGTCGGACGTCTGAGCGACATCACATAAAGGGCTTATATTTCATAACTTGATATTTCAGCAGCTCATGAATTTAAATCATTTCAAGGGAATATTCAGGTACGAGATAAATAAAAGGTTAGTCCATCCACAGGAATAACGTTCAACTGGGTTTACCACTCAAGCTTGTTCACCTGGGATTTACCACGGGGACTGACATGGATATGGATATACCGGCATGTTCCTTGACCATGGACACGATGACTCAGAAGGATTTGACTCTGCAGAGTTTGTACTATTTAACCACAGCCAACGGATTTCAGTAGTCACAGGGGACTAGTTCCGTTTACGGTGTTTTAGGAGAAACACATCTAACCAGTACACACCCATTCAACATTCCGATGTCAGGGATCACCCTCGGCAACGTTCAAGAAAAACTTTGAGACGGGGAGGCTACAACCTCGCGTAGCATGGGATCAAATTTATACTGCGCGCTCTAAGGGGTGCCCCCCTCTCGGTCCCAACCAGAAACACCCATGCCCCCTGACCGGATGACTGGCTTTAATCCAGGTCCATGGAACCCTCATCCCGGCCCCTCTATTTGGTGTGTACAAGGAAAGAGGTTAGCAACTTACTAAACCGTATTCTTTGCAGAAAACATGTGGCAGCACGAAAGGGGAGGAACGGTAACGTGGCTCAGTCCACGTTAACGTCGGAGTTTATCGGATGACGTAAGACTGGCATGCTACAACAATACCATCTTACTACCTTTCATGTCACCACATGATCAGGTCGTCTTTCATCAAAGATCATAGTAACTTCGAAACACACGGTTAGTTGCCTTGCATGCAACGTAATACTCACCGATGCTCATATGCCATGCACAAACCATTCAAGCAAACATGCAAAACACCTATCATATCAAAGGTTCAAACATGCTTGCCTGGTTCGGAGAAGTCGGAGTCTAGCTCGGCGAAGTTCGCGGCTCCGTCACCTCCTCCGGAACCTACGGTATAACGAAACCGTATACTAACATGAAAATCGTTGTGTGCATAAAAAAATTGTTCCACAAATTTTCCAAATAAATACTATAAAAAACTAGACAAAAATACAAGACTGACAGAAAAAGAATCAATCAAAAAGCATCTTTTATTAAAAATATATAAGGGTTTTAGTCCAAGGACTGATCTGTGATGAAATAGAAAAGATCCAGGGACTTGTTTGAGAAAACAGAAAACGGTTCGGTATGAAATGCGCCAGCCCAAAGAGAAAACACATTTTTCCCGAAGGCGCTTTCAGAAAATGGTTCGAGGGAGAAAGGAGAGAGGCTGACGGGGGGGTCCCACCCGTCAGGTTCAAAACTCCCAACAGGGCTCGCCGGCGCCCGAAGGCTGCGGTGGCCGCCGGCGTCGAACCACGGCGAGGCAGAGTGATCGGAGGGTACCTACAGGTTCAGGGTGTTCTTCCGCGTCGGTGGGTGGTGGACTTGACCGTCGGAGAGCACTACGTCGACGGCGAAACTATCTCCGGCGGACGGTGGTTCGGGCGATGGTGGAGCTCTCCGGTGGGTGCTGCAAGCTTCAAATTGATGCGTGGGTCAGAGATGTGGATGTACTAGGAGGCTACTGGCAAGAGCTGAGGGGTAGGGGTGCACGCACGGGAGTGAATCGCGCTGGATCCCGAAGCGGGTCGAGGCGGCCGGAGTTGGGGAAGAAGACTCCCTCGGGGCTCCCCCAGTGGCTTGGCGTGGTACTGGTGGTGTGTAGAGGTGGTGCAGGTTCGAGTTCGAGCTCGGGACCTCCTTTTATAGGCGATCCGAGGGGGTGGCCGTGAACGGGATAGCTCCGGCGAGCAATTACGGCGAGGTAGGGGTTGGGCAGGGGGTTTAGGAGGCTAGGCATCATCGTGGAGGATCACTGGTGCCGTTCCTCCGCTAAACCTCGGTTAGGCTAGGTGTAATGCGCCGGTCCTTGATGGAACGGCCGTACGGGCACGACGGCGGCAGGGAGCGCGCTCCGCGCCTACCAGTTCACGACGACGGACTGCAGCGTGCACGGGTGAGTGGATGGCCACGCGGTGGCCTCTGGTGGCTTGGGCGGCGCTGGACGGCGTCGTCCAATGCTGCGCCTCTCTCTGGCAGCCGCAAAGGGCGCTGCTGCCGTCGCTCATGGGGTGGTGCACCTCCTCCTGCTCGTCGCCGACGCCCGCAACCCTCCAGGCGATCGTGCGGCGCAGGGGATAAGAAGGAAGCACAGGGCGCACAGTGCCACCGCGGCTACTGGCGAGATCGAGAAGGGGTTCTGAAGAAAATGATAGTGGCTCACTGAAACTGTATCACTGAACTTCTGAACTTGACAGTAACAGTGCCCTTCAGGTGTTCGACGAAATGATTTGGCATGAAGAAAAAAAATTCTGGAGCTGGGACTTGATGAGGTGACCTCTCAATGCATCCAGAGGCTGCCTGAATTTTCTCACATTTTTAGGAGGAGAAAAGAAATTAATTTCATCAAATTTGACAAATGTGGTCCAAACTTGCAGCAAGCACAGTTTGAAATATTTGAACTGGAGACCAGTGGATCATCATGGATCTTGGTTGAGGGCTCTAAGGACTAGCCAGGGAAATTTGTTTGGAGGCCAAACTCAAAGTAGAAATGGTAGTTCCTTTGTAAACCTCCAAGGATCAAAATAGAAGGCAGAAAATGATTTTGATAAGGAATAAATGGAAACAAAACATGGTGGAGTTCAACTTGCTGGATTTGAAGTATACCATGATACAAAGATGGGGAATGGCTTTTGGGAGGGGATTTCCACTCATGTCATGGTAAGAGGAGTTTTTGAAAGGAGAAAAGATCACTCCAAAAGCCATAGGCTATTTCAAAAAGATTTTCAAAAATCCTTCCAAATGAAAAAAAACATTTGTGATGAGCCAACATAAGATGGGAAAAACCTCCAAGACCAAAATCAAGTCTTGGGTGAATCCAAACAAAATACTTGTCATAAAAGGAAATTTTTGAGAGGGAGAGTTCTTTTAGAAGAAAATTTTAAATAACCTCCCTCAAATCAAATAAAAGTTTTGATAAAACCAAAAATAAAATTTTTGGGTGTCACAGCACATCGGTGGACGGCCGAAGTCGGGCGTGAGGGCAAATGGTGGTATGGGGCACGGTATTACGCGCGGTTGGGTGTGTTCGAACGCACACGACAGCGCGCGTCGAGTGGCGGTGGTCGCAGGCACGGAGGTGGCTCGAGACAAGCAGTACAACGTCGCCGGCAGCGGGGTGTTTCGGTGAGCAACGGCAACGGCGATGTGGCGCGCTATTGGGCAAACGGGAGGGCTAGTCGGGCCCTACTTGACGCGGCGAGTTCAATGGCAACACGCCCGTGACCATTTGGTCACCGGAGACTCGTCGGCGACGAGCTCCGCGGCGCTGCGTTCGGGCGCTTCGGCGGCAGCTAGCTAGGGCATGCGAGAGAGCAAACGAAGAGCAGGAGGGGTGGAGCTCACCGTGCGGCACACACGAAAGGCCCTTGGGGGGTTTAGGAGCTGCAGAGTCGACGGCGCTCATCGGAGACGCGCCGGGGATCCGAGGAAGAAGACGAGGCCGGGGCAGCGTTCGAGGGTGCCCGGCGTCCTGTGGCTTGACGGGGAGGCGTAGTCGAGGGAGGCGGAGCGAGCGGACACGTCGGAGAGGCGCGGAGGTCGCGGTGGCCGCGAGTTCTACGGCGGCGAGGCCATGGCGGCGCTCGGTTGCGGTGGGGGAACGAGGGGGAGTGGTGAGGTGGATCTGAGGGGAGAAGGAGAGGCGCAGGAACCGAGGGCGAGAGTGGAGGCGAGTGGGAGGCGGGATCGAGAAGGCGGGGGCGTGGCGGCCTTATCCTCTCCTCGACGCCGGCGAGGGGGGTTCGGTGGCGACCCGCCCCTGTTCCGACCCGGGTCGGGGGAACAGGGAAGGGAGACGAGGTAGGGGGCTGGGCCGGCGGTTGGCAAGCTGGGCCAGGTGGGCCGGTCTGGCCTGTGAGCTGGGCCGCCTGGTCCAGTGGGGGGTTCTTTTTCTTTTCTTTTCTTTATTTTTCTTTTCTGTTTTATTTCACTTTAAAATATTTAGGCACTTTCTAAAAAATGTTTTCTCCACAATAATTACTAGTGCAATATTTGGCACCCACCGAACATTTTTGTTTTGACTTTTGAAAACTTTGGGTGTTTGTCACTAATTCATTTTTTTAATTTGAAATGTTTTGAACTAACACTTGATTAGCAACAGTAACAGAGATGACATAGCATCATCAGGAGAATTTTACTGTAGCCTAATTATCCGGGCGTTACAAATCTCCTCCACTACAAGAAATCTTGTCCCAAGATTTAGGAGGTAGAAGGAAATAGTGCGGGGTATTCATCACGCAGGCGATCCTCGCGTTCCCAAGTGGCTTCCTCTTCAGAATGGTGCGACCACTGGACTTTGAGGAACTTGATCGCCTTCTGACGTGTGCGGCGTTCAGCTTGGTCGAGAATGCGGACCGGATGCTCTTTATAGGAGGGGTCCTATCGCAATTCGAGCACTTCATGATCCACTGCTCGGATTGGGTCCTTGAAGCAACGGCGGAGCTGCGACACGCGGAACACATCACGAACCTAAGAAAGGTTCGGCAGAAGCTCCAGTTGGTATGCCACTTTTCCACGCCTTTCGAGAATAGTGAATGGGCCAATATAGCGAGGAGCTAGTTTGCCCTTGATCCCGAAGCAGTGAGCACCCTTCATTGGTGTGACTCGAAGATAAGCCTTTTCGCCAGGTTGATAGACCATGTCTTTATGATGACGGTCATACTGACTCTTCTGACGTGACTGAGCAGTCTTGAGATTCTCACGAATAATGCGGACTTGTTCTTCGGCATGTTGGATAATATCCGGACCAAAGAGTGGACGTTCCCCAGTTTCTGACCAGTTCAGAGGGGTTCGGCACTTTCGTCCATATAACACTTCGAAGGGGGCCATCTTCAGACTAGCTTGATAGCTATTATTATAAGAGAACTCAGCATACAGGTGAGATTCCTCCCATTTCTTGCCGAAGGAAATAACACAAGCGCGAAGCATGTCTTCGAGAACTTGGTTGACACGTTCAACTTGCCCTTGCGACTGAGGATGAAACGCAGTACTGAATGACAGATGAGTTCGCATAGCTTCTTGAAAACTTACCCAGAATCTTGAAGTGAATAAGCTGCCACGGTCCAAACTGATAACCAGTGGAATACCGTGAAGTGAAAAAATTATGTACATGTAGAGAGTTGCAAGCTGACTAGCAGTGATCGTTTCTTTGACTGCCAGAAAATGTGCAACCTTAGAAAGCCGGTCAATGACGACAAGAATTGCATCATTACCTTTCTGCGATTTGGGAAATCCAGTGACGAAGTCCATCTCGACATGGTCCCATTTCCATTCAGGAATAGAGATAGGTTGCAGAGTTCCAGCAGGCCTTTGATGTTCTGCTTTGATACGACGGCAAACGTCACGCTCGGCAACATAACGAGCAATGTCTTGCTTCATATTAGACCACCAGAACCTCTGACGGATGTCTTGGTACATCTTTGTACTACCAGGATGGATACATAGAGGCGTATCATGAGCTTCTTTCATAACTTCCTGAGTCATATCCAGGTTTTTCTCTGCACATGGCACCACTAGGCGGCCCTTGAAGTACAAACTGCCATCATCAGCAATAGTGAAGAATGAGAGCTTTCCTTCTGCGAGGTAGTGCTTAATCTTGTGGGCTTCAGAGTCATATCCCTGTATTCTCTTGATGGAGTCCAAGAGATCTGGTTCGATAGCCAGGGTATTGAGGGAACCCTGGGAAACAACCCGGAGGTTGATCTTGCGAAGCTCCTTAGGAGGGGGAGCGAGTGCACCCGGAGGAACAATATGGAGGTTCAGCTTTCTGAATTCTTCAACAAGCGAGGGCTGAACTTTGTGAACCTGGAGGTGGTTGCAGTAAGACTTGCGGCTCAAGGCATCAGCCATTACTTTAGCCTTGCCTGGCGTATAGGAAATACCCAAGTCAAAGTCTGCAACAATCTCCATCCATCTCTTCTGACGGAGGTTCAGGTCTGGCTGAGTAAACAGATACTTCAGACTTTGGTGGTCAGTGAAGATCTCGCAACGATTACCGAGAAGGTAATGTCGCCACTGCTTCAGCGCATGAATGACAGCAGCAAGTTCGAGGTTGTGAACTGGGTAGTTCTCTTCGTGAGGGCGCAATTGCCGAGAGGCATAAGCAATCACGTTGCGGTCTTGCATTAGGACACGGCCTAATCCTTGACGGGAAGCGTCGCAGTAAATGACGAAGTCCTTCTTAGTATCAGGTGGAGCTAGGTCTGGGGCAGAAGTCAACTTGTCTTTGAGTGCCTAGAAACTTTCCTAACATTTGTCTGTCCATTGGAACTTGACGCCCTTATGCAACAGGTTAGTCAGAGGCCTGGCGATCTTGGAGAAGTTCTCGACGAATCGACGGCAATAGCTGGCGAGACCGAGAAAACTTCTGACTTGCTTAACGTTCTTGGGAGGAGTCCAATCAAGGATAGCCTGGACTCATTCAGGGATGACGGTAATACCATCCTTAGAGATGGCATGCCCAAGATAGGTTACTTCGGGTAGCCAGAATTCACATTTGGAGAACTTGTCATATAGTTGATGCTCTCGTAGCTTTTCCAGCACAAGACGAAGATGTTCAGCATGTTCCTCTTCGTTCTTGGAAAATACCAGGATATCATCCAGATAAACCACGACGAACTTGTCAAGGAAATCCATGAATATATAGTTCATCAGACGAGAGAAGGTGGCTGGAGCATTGGTTAAACCGAAAGACATGACGGTGTACTCATATGAACCATATCGAGTCACGAAGGCGGTCTTTGGGATATCCTCTTCACGAACACGGATCTGGTGGTAACCCAACCTTAAGTCGAGTTTAGAGAAGACTGACGAACCAGCCAGTTGATCATACAAATCATTGATCCGAGGAAGAGGATACTTATTCTGAATGGTAGCTTGGTTTATAGGACGGTAGTCTTGGACCAATCGGTTTGTCCCATCCTTCTTCTTGACAAAGAGAGAAGGTGCTCCCCAAGGAGAGCAACTTGGGCGAATGAATCCTTTGCGAAGAGATTTGTCGATTTCCTCCTTAAGCTCAAGGAGTTCATGCGGCGGCATCTTGTAGGGTCGCTTGGCTATAGGAGTGGTGCCTGGTTTCAAGTCGATGATGAATTTGATAGCTCTAGTAGGGGGAATCCCTGGAAGTTCTTCAGGAAAGACGTCGAGGAATTCATGCACGACGGGAATGTTTTCAATGCCCTCGAGTGGTGCAGCGTTCAATGTATTCAATGCATAGAGCCTTGCCTCGGCATTTTGCACCAGATGAGCTTGGTAAGTAACTATTTCATCTGAAGGGTGTAGCAGATGGACGGTCTTAGTGGCGCAAACGATTGAAGCAGTATGCGCTTTTAACCAATTCATTCCCAGAATGAGGTCAATGCTACAGGACTTCAGTACGATGGGAGAGACAAGAAACTCCAGTCCTTCGATTTCAACGGGGACGTCGTTGCAAATCATGGAGGTTCGACATTGGCCTGCAGGGGTGTGTACTAATAGTGAAGCATTCATGTCTTCGCTTTTAATGCCATGCATGAATGCAAAATCTTCTGACATGAATGAATGCGATGCACCTGTATCAAATAAAACGGATGCTGGTACTGAATTTACGAGGAGTGTACCCATCACGGTAGCAGGCTGGTCTTGAGCTTCATTGAGATCAACGTGGTTGGCATGGACACGACCATAGGACTTGGCATTGTTGTTGAGGGGCTGGTTGCTTCCATGGCCAGTTGCTGGAAGGGCCAGTTGATTCTGGTTCTGGTTGCATTCTCTAGCACGGTGTCCTGGTTGACCACACCTAAAGCACAAACCATTATTGGGAGTGGGAGCAGGAGCTCGGGTGGTGGTGCTGGAAGCCTTGGCTGCCTAGTTGGAGGAGTAGGCAGACGAGGTGCAGCATAGGTCTGCCTTGGGGCAGGTGCAGTTGGCTGGTACATGCTGTTGGGAATCCATATCTTACGCTTCTGCGAGAGCGGGCCCGAAGATGAGCCCGCGTCACGGTTGCGCCTGTGAGAGCTCTGGTATTCCTGCAGACCAGTTTCGACATTGATGGCCTTGTTCACCAAGGTGGCGAAATCAGTAAAGTCATGCACTAGAAGTGCGAGCTTGATGTCAGCTTGAAGGCCATCACGGAACTTCTCATGTCTGCGTGCATCAGTTGCAATGTCCTCTTCAGCATAGCGAGACAAGTCCAGAAACTCCCGCTAATAAGCTTCAACAGTTTTGTTGCCTTGGGTGAGGTTACGGAACTCACGCTTCTTCCGGTCCATGACTCCCTGAGGAATGAAGCGGGCACGAAAAGCAGCTTGGAAGTCTGGCCAGGTGATGATTGTTCCAGCTGGCAGAGTACGCCTGTGGCTATCCCACCATTGAGCTGCGGGTCCCTTCAGGAAGAAGGAAGCAAAGGTGGCATAGCTGGCAGGGGCTACATCGGCAGACTCCATCTCATAGGTGATGTCACGGAGCCAGTCATCAGCATCCAGAGGCTGAGTTGAGCTGCGGTACACAGTTGGGTTGAGGCGCATGAAATCTTGCAGGGTTACTGGGGTTGGCTGCTGGTCCATATTGGGGCGAGGAAACTGAGCCATCATATTTTCCATGAATTGGCGGTTCAGTTTGAACTGTTGGATCATACCAGCCATGTACTCAGGTGGTGGTGGGGCATTGCCACCACGACCACCTAGTCTAACCATCCTGCTAATATATAACAGGGGTAGTTCAGCATTGAGAAATTTGCAAAGACAAGAATCATTCATGATGAAACATGCATAATGAAAGGAGCACGATACCTACTACATAGTAGTCGGCATAACTTACAAAAGGGGTCATGCATAGAGTTCAGTACACAGAGTTCAGTACATAGACTAAAACATCATAGGCGGCACACAGGCTTGCGGCGAATGCATCTAACACTAACAAGCAAGCCTACATCAGTCCCAAGAGGTACTGTGGAGGTAGGTGTAGCCTGAAAGCTGGTAGTGTCGCATCGGGAACTCCACGTCAGCAACCTGGGGTCCGCGAATACTCTAGTGCAGAACCTGGCGCTCAGGTGGCAGAAGAGGACCAAGTGCGGGAGAGTAGCCTCCCACATCAGGCCAGCCGACACCCTGGGGCATCACAGTCCTGGCTGGGTAGATCGCAGAACGGGGCAGCTCTCTAGATCGGACAAAGGGGTGCAACAGCGTCAGAGCACGGTAAAGGTGCTGACGGGTGGTGTACAACTCATGGCGAAGAGCTCGGTTAGCTCGATCTAGCCCATCAGCATGCAGAACCAGGTTCTGATGGTAGAAGGGCTCTCGGGTGATAGTGGAGTAGGCAGCAGTATAGTATCCCTCCGCACCAACATCAGATGCGATAGCAATGTGCCTGAAAGGGGAGGTGTCCAACTCCCGATACTCTCCACGAAGACGTGTCAAAGCAGCATAAGCAGCATCGTGGACAGCCATATCGATGGTCACTCCAACACCATGAGCGGTGTGCAGCACAGTAGTGGAGTCATACTCCCGAGAGTAGAGGTGGACGATGGCACGGTACTGCTCCTGGTTAAAGTCCCAGTACTACTTGTAGACGGTGTATTCAGGGTGTCAGCGATAACCCAGATATGTCATCATCTCAGCTAGCACAGCAGGTGATCCCGAGGCACCAATGGCCGTCGTGTGGCGCACGACCTACCTCGTGGGTTCCATCTGAAAGCAAAGATGTTTCAAAGGAGTCAAATGACAGTGTGGGAATTGTTCAAAATACTATTCTAAGAAATAACTATGGCTTATCCAACTTTGGGGTGAATGTGGTCACGGGATCCTAGTGTTAGAGTTAGTAAATTCGTTTAACCCGAGTAGAAGAGAGTTCAGAGTCCCAGAGTAATGGTCGAGGAGTAAACGATCCTAGTACCACCCAATGGCGACGTGGGCCCGTAAGACACACAGCCATGTTAGTAAAAGTTTTGTAATGTCTAGACTCGACTTCGGCCAAGGAGTGTGGAAGGGGGATTCCTACAGGCAGTCGGCTCTGATACCAACTTGTGACGCCCCTGATTCAATCGTACACTAATCATGCACGCAAACATGTACGATCAAGATCAGGGACTCACAGGAAGATATCACAACACAACTCTAAAACATAAATAAGTCATACAAGCATCATAATACAAGCCAGGGGCCTCGAGGGCTCGAATACAAGTGCTCGATCATAGACGAGTCAGCGGAAGCAACAATATATGAGTACAGATATAAGTTAAACAAGTTTGCCTTAAGAAGGCTAGCACAAACGGGGATACAGATCGAAAGAGGCGTAGGCCTCCTGCCTGGGATCCTCCTAACTACTCCTGGTCGTCGTCAGCGGGCTGCACGTAGTAGTAGGCACCTCCGGGGTAGTAGGAGTCATCGTCGACGGTGGCGTCTGGCTCCTGGGCTCCAGCATCTGGTTGTGACAACCAGGTAGAAAGGAATGGGGGAAAAGAGGGAGAAAAGCAACCGTGAGTACTCATCCAAAGTACTCACAAGCAAGGAGCTACACTACATATGCATGGGTATATGTGTAAAGGGCCATATCGGTGGACTGAACTGCAGAATGCCAGAATAAGAGGGGGATAGCTAATCCTGTCGAAGACTACGCTTCTGGCAGCCTCCATCTTGCAGCATGTAGAAGAGAGTAGATTGACGTCCTCCAAGTAGCATCGCATAGCATAATCCTACCCGGCGATCCCCTCATCGTCGCCCTGTTAGAGAGCGATCACCGGGTTATATTGTGACGCCCGGATAATTAAGCTACAGTAACTTTCTACTAATGATGCCACGTCACCTCGATTACTGTTGCTAATCTCACGTTAGTTCGAAACTGACTCAAATTCAAATTCAAAATCAAGCAAACAATAAAAAATTTCAAATATTAAAACTAAAATGTTCGGGGTGAGCCAAATAATCCATACTAAATATTGGTGGAGAAACCACACTCCTCTAAAGTATTTAAATGCACCATAGTAATTAAAACAGCGGCAAAACTGTTATTTGATAAATACTTTTAAATAATAAATAATTACAAAACTATTTTATTTAGGTGCCAAAGTTAATGTGGCAGTAGTATATTTATAAATACAAATTTAGGTGCTAGTGTTAACTTTTATAAAACTGAAATAAAAAGGAACAAAAATAAAACAGAAAAAAGGAAAAGACTAAACAAAGAAATAAAGTCAAACAAGAGAAAAGAGAAAAAGCCCGCCCCCCACTGGGCCAACCGGCCCAGCCCCCGACCTGACCGGCCCAGCCCCGTATAACTCCCCCAGCCCCCGACCTAACCCTAGCTCCTCCTGTCCCGATACCCATCTCTCCCTCATTCCCACCTCGCGGCGCCAGGGACGAGCGAGAGCGCTCCCGCTCGACCCCGCAGCTCCTCCCGCCGGCCACGCCCTGCCCCTCCCCCGAGCTCCCCTCACCCTCCCCTGCACCTACCTCCGCCACCACTCCCGTGCCAAAGCCCCCCCCCCCCGACGCAAGCCCGCCACCTCGACGCCGTCACCCGAGCCGGTGACCTAGCGCACCCTGCGCCTCCGACGTAGGCGCCCATCCCCGGCGTCGCCTCGTTGCTGCCGTGCTCCGCCACCTTGTCGGCGTCGCCCCATCGCCTCTCCCTCACCGACGCCAATGCGCCCCGTCGCCCCCTTCCCTGCTCGCAAGTGACCGCCACCGTCCCCCTTCGCCCCCTTTCTTCCTGGGTCGCCACGGTCACCACCCCCCCCCCCCACGCGCGGTCGACGCGCTTCGGCCGTGCCCGTTGCGCACTCACCGTCGCCCCGTCGTGCCTTCCCGGCCAGCCGTGGCCACCGACGGCGCCCTTGGCCGTCCTCCCTGGCCTCGCCCGCACGCGCGCCATTCGCTCGCCGTCGCCGCCAACCGCGGCCCCGGTCGGTCGGCACCCCGGGGTTCTGCCCGCCGCGCTAGGGTTAGCCCCGACGGGCGCCCATGCCCGTTTCCATGCGCCCGCCCCGGTCGGCCCCCTAGGCCACTGCCAGGTGGGGCCCCGCGCCCCTAAGCCACTGCCCCTAGGCCCGAACCCCCTATGGGCCACAGACAAGTGGGCCCCGCGCCCAGAACGTAAATAAAAAAAGAAAAAAAGGAATTAAAAAGAATAATAATATATAAATAAATAAATAAATAAAATAATAATAATAATAATAATTAATTAATTAGTTAATTAACCCTGTTTAGATTAATCTAATTTAATTAATTAGTTTAATTAATAGTTAATTAATTAGTTAACCCTAATTACCCTAATCAGTCTATGACATGTGGGACCCACGTGTCAGATGACTGCTGACGTCAGCATGATGTCATGTTGATGTCATCGCAACACTGTTTTGGATATTGTTGAATTAATTAATTAATTAAAATTCAGAAAATGATTAAATCTTTAGAAAACCATATAAAATAATCCGTAACTCGGATGAAAATACTTTCTACAAGAAAGTTGCTCAGAACAACGAGACGATCCGAATACGCAGTCCGTTCGTCCGCCACACATCCCTAACATATCGAACTCGCAACTATCCCCCTCTGGTCCGTCTGTCCGAAAACGCGAAACATCGGGAATACTTTCCTGGATGTTCCCCCCCTTCGCCGGTACCACCTACTGCCACGTTAGGGCACACCTAGCACCGCTCATTGTCATGTCACGCATCGTCATGCTTATGATTGCATTGTATTTACTGTTTCTTCCCCCCTTCTCTCCGGTAGACTACGAGACCGACGCTGCTGCTGTCCAGTTCGACTACGGAGTTGACGACCCCTCCTACTTGCCAGAGCAACCAGGCAAGCCCCCCCCCTAGATCACCAGATATCGCCTATTCTTCTCTATATTGCTTGCATTAGAGTAGTGTAGCATGTTACTGCTTTCCGTTTATCCTATCCTGATGCATAGCCTGTCCTTGCTTCTACTGTTGTTACCTTTACCTGCAATCCTACATGCTTAGTATAAGATGCTAGTTTTCCATCAGTGGCCCTACATTCTTGTCCGTCTGCTGTGCTATACTATCGGGCCGTGATCACTTGGGCGGTGATCACGGGTATATACTTATATACTATATACATGACACTTGTGGTGACTAAAGTCGGGTCGGCTCGTAGGAGTACCCGCAAGTGGATCTTTGTGGCGGAGCGACAGGGCAGGTTGAGACCACCTAGGCGAGAGGTGGGCCTGGCCCTGGACGGCGTCCGCGGTTACTTCAACATAGCACGCTTAATGAGTTCTTGGTATTTGATCTGAGTCTGGCCATTTGGTCTATACGCACTAACCAGCTACGCGGGAACAGTTATGGGCACTCAACGTCGTGGTATCAGGCGAAGCTCTTTTTGACGTTAGCGACTGAGTGGCGCGCGCCGCATTGGACCGTAAGCTCGCGCTTGTATTAAGGGGGCTAGGTCTGCTTCCGGCCGCGTACGCAACGTGCAGGTGTGCAATGGGCGATGGGCCCAGACCCCTGCGCGCATAGGGCTTAGACCGGCGTGCTGACCTCTCTGTTGAGCCTAGGTGGGGCTACGACGTGTTGATCTTCCGAGGCCGGGCATGACCCACAAAAGTGTGTCCGGCCAAATGGGATCGAGCGTGTTGGGTTATGTGGTGCACCCCTGCAGGGAAGTTTATCTATTCGAATAGCCGTGTCCCTCGGTAAAAGGACGACCCGGAGTTGTACCTTGACCTTATGACAACTAGAACTGGATACTTAATAAAACACACCCTTCCAAGTGCCAGATATAACCCAGTGATCGCTCTCTAACAGGGCGACGAGGAGGGGATCGTCGGGTAGGATTATGCTATACGATGCTACTTGGAGGACTTCAATCTACTCTCTTCTACATGCTGCAAGATGGAGGCTGCCAGAAGCGTAGTCTTCGACAGGATTAGCTATCCCCCTCTTATTCTGGCATTCTGCAGTTCAGTCCACCGATATGGCTCTTTACACATATACCCATGCATATGTAGTGTAGCTCCTTGCTTGCGAGTACTTTGGATGAGTACTCACGGTTGCTTTCCTTCCTCTTTTCCCCTTTTCCTTTCTACCTGGTTGTCGCAACCAGATGCTGGAGTCCAGGAGCTAGAGATCCCGAGGATGATTCTACATGGAGTTCGGCTTCGAGGAGTAGTTAGGAGGTCCCAGGCAGGAGGCCTTGCCTTTTCGATCGTTGCTTCTTTTGTGCTAGCCTTCTTAAGGCAAACTTGTTTAACTTATGTCTTTACTCAATATTGTTGCTTTCGCTGACTCGTCTATGATCGAGCACTTGTATTCGAGCCCTCGAGGCCCCTGGCTTGTATTATGATGTTTGTATGACTTATTTATGTTGTAGAGTTGTGTTGTGATATCTTCCCGTGAGTCCCTGATCTTGATCGTACACATTTGCGTGCATGATTAGTGTACGGTCAAATCAGGGGCGTCACAAGTTGGTATCAGAGCCGACTGCCTGCAGGAATCCTCCTTCCCACACTCCTTGGCCGAAGTCGAGTCTAGACATTACAAAACTTTTACTAACATGGCTGTGTGTCTTACAACCCCACGTTGCCATTGGGTGGTATTAGGATCTTTTACTCCTTGTCTATACTCTTTGACTCTGATATCTCTTCTATTCGGGTTAAGTGAATTTTGCTAAATCTAACATTAGGATCTCGTTATCACTTTCACCCGGAGAGCCCCTTATTACTGATAATCGTCTTCTGCACGTGAAGACCCTGAAGATACTCTCCGCTGATAACCCGAGAACTTGTGTTCATCGCTTTTGCAATTCCCTTTCATCGATAAACTCCTATGGATAACCGCGTATACTCGCCATTCATACAATGTTTCCCAGTTGATCTTGTTTTTACAAGATACCCCGAAATTATCTCTGTTGTTCCGAGAATTCTTGAGCTTACTGCCTTGCTGTTCTTTGTCACCTGAATACCCCTACGGATAATTCTCGCACTTACCGAGTATCCGCTCATCCCCAGTTGATTCAAGTATTCCACAAAAGTGTTCAAAATACCATTCGATCTTCCGAAAATCCTCAGGAGCCTTTTTTCTCTTGAAATTCTTGCTTACTTGCATTATGATTAATCTTAAGTCTCGTAATCTTATTGGCATCCCTTGTCATTATCATTTTGAGTCCGTTGATTCAATTTGTTGCGAATGCTCGCAATCCTCAATCAGATCCTAGAATTCATTCTTCCAGCTCAGACGTCATTTGGATATGAGCTGGTTCTTGACCAATCAATGCCTTGATCGGTTGTATCCCTAAGTCTATTCAGCTTATCCATCCCTAATCAGAGCATTGCTTCTGATCCCTTGATTTGGAAATCATAATTCCTTTGCATTTGAGCTTTGAGTTAGTCAGTTGTTTCTATAATCTGATCCCCTTGCATAATTTCTTCCTCTAGTTGAGTATCAATGCTCACATCTGATCCCTTGTGGACAACCAAATCCTTTGTTAGATTATTATCCGACAGTGCCCTCATATTTAATCACCTTGTGAGTTCTTCCCTGATACATAATGCCTTTGGTAAATTGTATACTCTGCTTTCTCAACCATGCTCTGCTTTTGAGCTGGTGATAATTAATCTTGAACCTTGTGGTATATGTTCCTAAGATACCCCTATGGGTTGAACCTATGCCTTCCCTAATCCGTGTGAACCCAAGAGTTTTCACGAGTCATACTCTTCTGACTTTTTGCCAGATAAATTTTCACCACTACAACTTCCTTGAATGCGAGAAGTGAATGAAAGGTTATGCATTGGAGAAGTGGGAGTCGACCTTGAACTTTGTGTTCATGCCCATGGAAACAATGTAGATCTTATCATGGAAGCGTCTTGTAACAATAATTATTCCCTTGGTATAATTTGATCCTGCATCTGTGATTTTGGCCTTTGCAATCATGGTTCCAACCAAGATTGTCTTCTTTGATCCCCTTTCTCGGACAAGTTGAAGTGCTTGCCTTCTGCATATCAATACACATGTCCAAACTCTAATATGGTCTACCATCGAGTATTACCCCTAGTATCTCGAGAATATCAAATAACTGAGTTGCTTCCAGTGAGTATTCATCTAGTATTACCTCTCCCCGATTTCAGATTTTCCCCCGAGTTCTGAGTTATCGGTCACTCGAGAACACCGATAAGAGAATCGATCCCGCACTCCGATTCAATAACTCTAAGTAAATTTCGTTGCTTACGAGTTTAATAATCCTTCAAGTCATTCCTAGCCTGTATGGCTATATCATTGTCGTGGTGATTTTAACTGTGCTACCTGGTCCTTATTCTTGGAGCACCACTTCGATGATGAGCTAAGCTTACGTCGATTTTCCTTGCCATATCATTTAGCCTTGAACAACAAGCTTGATTTCGAGTTTGTGTCGTACCCCTGGTTCCAATAACCTTTCGCTTCATCATTCCTTCGACTTGATGTCATCGCCGATCGATTACCTCTTCATAAATTCTCGCTACAAATGGTCATGAACATCATCAACATTCTGAGCTCTTCCAAGATATCTATCGAATTCTGGATGAGAAATACCATCCTTGCCCTCGATGATTTGTTTTATCATCGACCATTTTATTGCCTTCCATTCAACACAAACTTGTTCATGTTTTGTGTTGTACCTTGATTTCCTTGCTATCCAACTTATGTTAAGTTCTACCACGGAGTATTACCATCTTTGATGTCAAGGATGTTATGAGGATTGCTCCACCTCTTAAGAATTCTTGCTATAATGATACTTCTCACCATCGCCATTCTTTCTTGGTCCTCGTGTTGATTCCAACCGAGGTACCCACAAGTGAACGGTGTTGTTTGGATTCTGCACTTCTAGCAACCCTATTGCTTTGGAGTTAATGATCGATAATTCATTCTTAGCCTATCGTTTGCTGAACCACCATTCTAACATTGATCATGCTACCTAACCCCATATTTCGGGTGCACCTTTCAACCAATGTTTAATTGTGTATGTTTTCCTCGAGCATACATCATTATACCATTTGATCTGACAAATGCTATCTCCTTGTTCACATAGTTGTGGAAATCCATCTTTTGTTAATCTCGATGAATTGTCGCTGATTCCATCAGCCACCTCCTCATCCTCTCGTTGGTTTACTGATGGACTCTTGTTTCGGAACTCGCTTCCATAGTTCATTTCCCGAGAATCTTACAATGTCATCTCGTCAAATGGTGCCGCACCTTTTCTTCTCAGGCATCCTAAGTCTGAGGTATCCTGACACCAATCAGAACTGAATCTCGGTCAGATATGATGGTTGGAACATATTTCCAAGAGTTGTAACATTGGTCTTTATATGACCCAGTAAGGCGATGTCATGCCTAGCACACATGTCCGGAGGACCTGTTATTATTGTTTCCTATTTAGCAAGGTTATCCATTCTTCCATGAGGAAATTGTAAGACTTATTCTACCAGTTATTCCTGATGCATCCATTGAGTATCCAAAGTCCGACCCTTGCTTGAAGACCATGTCAATGCTATCCCGAAGCATGTCTGTGG
This sequence comes from Triticum aestivum, assembly GCF_018294505.1. Taxonomy (NCBI): domain Eukaryota; kingdom Viridiplantae; phylum Streptophyta; class Magnoliopsida; order Poales; family Poaceae; genus Triticum; species Triticum aestivum. The sequence continues at coordinate 405,882,885 of NC_057811.1, read as the reverse complement.
TACTCCGATTTTCGACAAGAACATTTGAAGCCCAATGCTAAATGTTTTCTTGCTCAATTATCCAAACACCGTTGTATGGGTAATGTCATGAAATTTCTCTCCCCTTACCTAAAGAGTTTTCTACATTATATCCTGTCATGGATATCATGCTCTGCTTGTCCTTGGGAAGGATATACCCTTGAAATATGTGTTTAAACACATTTTCCTTTCCATTGTTCTGTTTAATCTGATAATCTTATTTTCCTTTCCATTGGTTGGTTTAACGTTTCTGGTGATCATTATGATCTAAGCAGTATTAATCCCCTGCTTGTGCCAACACCTCGGTGTACAACTCTGTCAGTAAGACCCTGTTACTATTGTTGGTGACATTCCGGTAACCACCGATGGACGAGAACTTTGCCTATTGGTCCACCTCGTTTCAACGAGCACGAAAATGGTTCTCTTCGTCCCTCGCCCTTGGTACCAACGTTGTTGCCAACATAACTGACAGGCTACCCTCTGACATGTCTTGCTATCATGACCGTGTAAGATGCCAACGGCCTTCCTACTTTTAACCACATGGTGGGCCCATAACCCATAGTTCCACAAGATCGAAACCTGACTCTCCTGTGCCCCCATGTTGCCAAAGTTATTCCTCACGCTTGATTTCGTATATAATTCATGGGTCATCTTCCTAGTAATATACTTTGGTATCAGACGCAATACTTATTCTCGTTGATCTGGACCCCTTTCACACTTTGTTCAGGCATCGAACGATTGCCGACCCGCTTAAACTTCTCATAGTACCTTCTTACTTTGCTCTCGAAATTTTCTTAAGTTTCAGTTCGAGAGTTACTTTCCGCCACCTTCCCCTGATGTTAGCTACCAGGTAGTCAACCTTGCAGAGGTCCGTTCTTCCGGAATAACCACCCTTTATTCTTTCGTAAGTACGATGGAGTTCCCGAAGAAAGGATGACGACTTGATAATGGTGACTTGAAGCAGAGAAATGAAGACATCAACATAATGGATCAACCTCTTCGAGAAGAGCAACCAAGACCGAGAAGAATCGTTAGAATTTCGTAACCTATTCTTCCCCCTTACTCCCCTTTTAAATCTCGGGACAAGATTTCTTGTAGTGGAGGAGAATTGTGACGCCCGGATAATTAAGCTATAGTAACTTTCTACTAATGATGCCATGTCACCTCGATTACTGTTGCTAATCTCACGTTAGTTCGAAACTGACTCAAATTCAAATTCAAAATCAAGCAAACAATAAAAGTTTTCAAATATTAAAACTAAAATGTTCGGGGTGAGCCAAATAATCCATACTAAATATTGGTGTAGAAACCACACTCCTCTAAAGTATTTAAATGCACCATAGTAATTAAAACAGTGGCAAAACTGTTATTTTATAAATACTTTTAAATAATAAATAATTACAAAACTATTTTATTTAGGTGCCAAAGTTAATGTGGCAGTAGTATATTTATAAATACAAATTTAGGTGCTAGTGTTAATTTTTATAAAACTGAAATAAAAAGGAACAAAAATAAAACAGAAAAAAAGGAAAAGACTAAACAAAGAAATAAAGTCAAACAAGAGAAAAGAGAAAAAGCCCCCCCCCCCCTCCACTGGGCCAACCGGCCCAGCCCCCGACCTGACCGGCCCAGCCCCGTATAACTCCCCCAGCCCCCGACCTAATCCTAGCTCCTCCTGTCCCGATACCCATCTCTCCCTCATTCCCACCTCGCGCCGCCAGGGACGAGCGAGAGCGCTCCCGCTCGACCCCGCAGCTCCTCCCGCCGGCCACGCCCTGCCCCTCCTCCGAGCTCCCCTCACCCTCCCCTGCACCTACCTCCGCCGCCACTCCCTTGCCAAAGCCCCCCCCCGACGCAGGCCCGCCACCTCGACGCCGTCACCCGAGCCGGTGACCTAGCGCACCCTGCGCCTCCGACGTCGGCGCCCATCCCCGGCGCCGCCTCGTTGCTGCCTTGCTCCGCCACCTCGTCGGCGTCGCCCCATCGCCTCTCCCTCACCGACGCCAACGCGCCCCGTCGCCCCCCTTCCCTGCTCGCAAGTGAGCGCCGCCGTCCCCCTTCGCCCCCTTTCTTCCTGGGTCGCCACGGTCACCACCCCCCACGCGCGGTCGACGCGCTTCGGCCGTGCCCGTTGGGCACTCACCGTCGCCCCGTCGTGCCTTCCCGGCCAGCCGTGGCCACCGACCGCGCCCTTGGCCTTCCTCCCTGGCCTCGCCCGCACGCGCGCCGTTCGCTCGCCGTCGCCGCCAACCGCGGCCCCGGCCGGTCGGCGCCCCGGGGCTCTGCCCGCCGAGCTAGGGTCAGCCCTGACGGGCGCCCACGCCCGTTTCCACGCGCCCGCCCCGGTCGGCCCCCTGGGCCACTGCCAGGTGGGGCCCCGCGCCCCTGAGCCACTGCCCCTGGGCCTGAACCCCCTATGGGCCACAGACAGGTGGGCCCCGCGCCCAGAACGTAAATAAAAAAAGAAAAAGGGAATTAAAAAGAATAATAATATATAAATAAATAAATAAATAAAATAAAATAAAAATAATTAATTAATTAGTTAATTAACCCTGTTTAGATTAATCTAATTTAATTAATAGTTAATTAATTAGTTAACCCTAATTACCCTAATCAGTCTATGACATGTGGGACCCACGTGTCAGATGACTGCTGACGTCAGCATGATGTCATGCTGATGTCATCGCAACACTGTTTTGGATAATGTTGAATTAAATAATTAATTAAAATTCAGAAAATGATTAAATCTTTAGAAAATCATATAAAATAATCCGTAACTCGGATGAAAATACTTTCTACATGAAAGTTGCTCAGAACGACGAGACGAATCCGAATACGCAATCCGTTCGTCCGCCACACATCCCTAACATATCGAACTCGCAACTATCTCCCTCCGGTCCGTCTGTCCGAAAACGCGAAACATCGGGAATACTTTCCTGGATGTTCCCCCCCTTCGCCGGTACCACCTACTGCCGCGTTAGGGCACACCTAGCACTGCTCATTGTCATGTCACGCATCATCATGCTTATGATTGCATTGTATTTACTGTTTCTTCCCCCCTTCTCTCCGGTAGACTACGAGACCGAAGCTGCTGCTGTCCAGTTCAACTACGGAGTTGACGACCCCTCCTACTTGCCAGAGCAACCAGGCAAGCCCCCCCTCCCCCTTGATCACCAGATATCGCCTATTCTTCTCTATACTGCTTGCATTAGAGTAGTGTAGCATGTTACTGCTTTCCGTTTATCCTATCCTGATGCATAGCCTGTCCTTGCTTCTACGGAGTTGGCCCTACATTCTTGTCCGTCTGCTGTGCTATACTATCGAGCCGTGATCACTTGGGCGGTGATCACGGGTATATACTTATATACTATATACATGACACTTGTGGTGACTAAAGTCGGGTCGGCTCGTAGGAGTACCCGCAAGTGGATCTTTGTGGCGGAGCGACAGGGCAGGTTGAGACCACCTAGGGGAGAGGTGGGCCTGCCCTGGACGGCGTCCGCGGTTACTTCAACATAACACGCTTAATGAGTTCTTGGTATTTGATCTGAGTCTGGCCATTTGGTCTATACGCACTAACCAGCTACGCGGGAACAGTTATGGGCACTCAACGTCGTGGTATCAGGCGAAGCTCTTTTTGACGTCAGCGACTGAGTGGCGCGCGCCGCATTGGACCGTAAGCTCGCGCTTGTATTAAGGGGGCTAGGTCTGCTTCCGGCCGCGTACGCAACGTGCAGGTGTGCAATGGGCGATGGGCCCAGACCCCTGCGCGCATAGGGTTTAGACCGGCGTGCTGACCTCTCTGTTGAGCCTAGGTGGGGCTGCGACGTGTTGATCTTCCGAGGCTGGGCATGACCCACAAAAGTGTGTCCGGCCAAATGGGATCGAGCGTGTTGGGTTATGTGGTGCACCCCTGCAGGGAAGTTTATCTATTCGAATAGCCGTGTCCCTCGGTAAAAGGACGACCCGGAGTTGTACCTTGACGTTATGACAACTAGAACTGGATACTTAATAAAACACACCCTTCCAAGTGCCAGATATATGTGACGCCCCCGATTTGACCGTACACTAATCATGCACGCAAATGTGTACGATCAAGATCAGGGCTCACGGGAAGATTAAATCTTTAGAAATTCATATAAAATAATCCGTAACTCGGATGAAAATACTTTCTACATGAAAGTTGCTCAGAACGACGAGACGAATCCGAATACGCAGTCCGTTCGTCCGCCACACATCCCTAACATATCGAACTCGCAACTATCCCCCTCTGGTCCGTCTGTCCGAAAACGTGAAACATCGGGAATACTTTCCTGGATGTTCCCCCCTTCGCTGGTACCACCTACTGCCGCGTTAGGGCACACCTAGCACCGCTCATTGTCATGTCACGCATCGTCATGCTTATGATTGCATTGTATTTACTGTTTCTTCCCCCCTTCTCTCCGGTAGACTATGAGACCGACGCTGCTGCTGTCCAGTTCGACTACGGAGTTGACGACCCCTCCTACTTGCCAGAGCAACCAGGCAAGCCCCCCCCCCTTGATCACCAGATATCGCCTATTCTTCTCTATACTGCTTGCATTAGAGTAGTGTAGCATGTTACTGCTTTCCGTTTATCCTATCCTGATGCATAGCCTGTCCTTGCTTCTACCGTTGTTACCTTTACCTGCAATCCTACATGCTTAGTATAGGATGCTAGTTTTCCATCAGTGGCCCTACATTCTTGTCCGTCTGCTGTGCTATACTATCGGGCCGTGATCACTTGGGCGGTGATCACGGGTATATACTTATATACTATATACATGACACTTGTGGTGACTAAAGTCGGGTCGGCTCGTAGGAGTACCCGCAAGTGGATCTTTGTGGCGGAGCGACAGGGCAGGTTGAGACCACCTAGGCGAGAGGTGGGCCTGGCCCTGGACAGCGTCCGCGGTTACTTCAACATAACACGCTTAACGAGTTCTTGGTATTTGATCTGAGTCTGGCCATTTGGTCTATACGCACTAACCAGCGACGCGAGAACAGTTATGGGCACTCGACGTCGTGGTATCAGCCGAAGCTCTTTTTGACGTCAGCGACTGAGTGGCGCGCGCCGCATTGGACCGTAAGCTCGCGCTTGTATTAAGGGGGCTAGGTCTGCTTCCGGTCGCGTACGCAACGTGCAGGTGTGCAATGGGCGATGGGCCCAGACCCCTGCGCGCATAGGGTTTAGACCGGCGTGCTGACCTCTCTATTGAGCCTAGGTGGGGCTGCGACGTGTTGATCTTCCGAGGCCGGGCATGACCCACAAAAGTGTGTCCGGCCAAATGGGATCGAGCGTGTTGGGTTATGTGGTGCACCCCTACAGGGAAGTTTATCTATTCGAATAGCCGTGTCCCTCGGTAAAAGGACGACCCGGAGTTGTACCTTTACCTTATGACAACTAGAACTGGATACTTAATAAAACACACCCTTCCAAGTGCCAGATATAACCCGGTGATCGCTCTCTAACAGGGCGACGAGGAGGGGATCGCCGGGTAGGATAATGCAATACGATGCTACTTGGAGGACTTCAATCTACTCTCTTCTACATGCTGCAAGATGGAGGCTGCCAGAAGCGTAGTCTTCGACAGGATTAGCTATCCCCCTCTTATTCTGGCATTCTGCAGTTCAGTCCACCGATATGGCCCTTTACACATATACCCATGCATATGTAGTGTAGCTCCTTGCTTGCGAGTACTTTGGATGAGTACTCACGGTTGCTTTCCTTCCTCTTTTCCCCTTTTCCTTTCTACCTGGTTGTTGCAACCAGATGCTGGAGTCCAGGAGCTAGAGATCCCGAGGATGATTCTACATGGAGTTCGGCTTCGAGGAGAAGTTAGGAGGTCCCAGGCAGGAGGCCTTGCCTTTTCGATCGTTGCTTCTTTTGTGCTAGCCTTCTTAAGGCAAACTTGTTTAACTTATGTCTTTACTCAGATATTGTTGCTTCCGCTGACTCGTCTATGATCAAGCACTTGTATTCGAGCCCTCGAGGCCCCTGGCTTGTATTATGATGCTTGTATGACTTATTTATGTTGTAGAGTTGTGTTGTGATATCTTCCCATGAGCCCTGATCTTGATCGTACACATTTGCGTGCATGATTAGTGTACGGTCAAATCGGGGGCGTCACATATATCTGGCACTTGGAAGGGTGTGTTTTATTAAGTATTCGGTTCTAGTTGTCATAAGGTCAAGGTACAACTCCAGGTCGTCCTTTTACCGAGGGACACGGCTATTCGAATAGATAAACTTCCCTGCAGGGGTGCACCACATAACCCAACACGCTTGATCCCATTTGGCCGGACACATTTTCCTGGGTCATGCCCGGCCTCGGAAGATCAACACGTCGCAGCCCCACCTAGGTACAACAGAGAGGTCAGCACGCCGGTCTAAATCCTATGGCGCAGGGGTCTGGGCCCATCGCCCATTGCACACCTGCACGTTGCGAGGGCGGCCGAAAGCAGACCTAGCCTAGCAGGCGTTCCAGTCCAATCCGGTGCGCGCCGCTCAGTCGCTGATGTCACGAAGGCTTTGGCTGATACCACGACGTCGAGTGCCCATAACTGTTCCTGCGTAGTTGGTTAGTGCGTATAGACCAAATGGCCAGACTCAGATCAAATACCAAGAACTCGTTAAGAGTGTTATTTTGAAGTAACCGCAGACGCCGTCCAGGGCCAGGCCCACCTCTCTACTAGGTGGCCTCAACCTGCCCTGTCGCTCCGCCACAAGATCCACTCGCGGGTACTCCTACGAGCCAACCCGACTTTAGTCACCACAGGTATCATGTATAGAGTATATAAGTATATACCCATGATCACCTCCCGAGTGATCATGGCCCGATAGTATAGCATGGCAAACGGACAAGAATGTAGGGTCACTGATGGAAAACTAGCATCCTATACTAAGCATGTAGGATTGCAGGTAAAGGTAACAACAGTAGTAGCAAGGACAGGCTATGCATCAGGATAGGATTAACGGAAAGCAGTAACATGCTACACTACTCTAATGCAAGCAGTATAGAGAAGAATAGGCGATATCTAGTGATCAAGGGGGGGGCTTGCTTGATTGCTCTGGCAAGAAGGAGGGGTCGTCAACAGCGTAGTCGGTCGGGGCACCAGCAGCGGCATCGGTCTCGTAGTCTACCGGAGAGAAGAGGGGGGAAGAAACAATGAATACAATGCAAACAGATGCATAACGATGCATGACATGACAAAGCGTGAGGCTAGGTGTGCCCAAACGCGGTACTAGGTGATACCGGCAAAGGGGGGAAACATCCGGGAAAGTATTCCCGGTGTTTCGCGCTTTCGGACAGATGAACCGGAGGGGGAAAGTTGCGAGTTCGATATGTTAGGGATGTGTGGCGGACGAACGGGCTGCATATCCGGATTCGTCTCGTCGTTCTAAGCAACTTTCATGTAGAAGTTATTTTCATCCGAGTTACGGATTATTTTATATGATTTTCTAAAGTTTTAATCATTTTTTGATTTTAATTATTTATTTAAATCCAACATTATCCAGAACAGTATGGGATGACATCAGCATGACGTATGCGTGATGTCAGCAGTCAACAGTGCGGTTGACTGGAGTCAAAACTGACTTGTGGGTCCAGTGGGACCCACCTGTCATTGAGCCAAAGCTGAAATGGATTTGTTTTAAACTAACTATGATTAACTAAGTGCGGGCCCCATTAATCAGTGACTAATTAGCCCAGATTAATTAGATTAACTAATTAATTAGTTTATAGTGTGGGGCCACTGGTCAGCTGCTGGGACCAGCCCAGTCAGCACGTTGACCCTGTTCAACTGGGCCAGCCGGGCCCACGGGGCCACCAGGCAGTGACCCAGGGGTGGCCCCAAGTGTGCCAGCTCAGCGGAGCCGCCAGAGTAGCTCCGGCGAGCTCGCGCGCAGCGGCCGAACGCCGGCGAGCGTCGGGATTCGCCTACGGGGCACGAAAACGAGCGTCGTCTCTTGCGTTCGAACGAGGAGAGTGCCCCGCGTCTAGTGGTGGCGGTGGCGTGGCCGGAAGCGACGGCGGCGAGCACATCGGCGGATGGCCGGAGTCGGGCGTGAGGGCAAATGGTGGTATGGGGCACGGTTTTACGCGCGGTTGGGTGTGTTCGAATGCACACGACAGCGCGCGTCGAGTGGCGGTGGTCGCAGGCACGGGGGTGGCTGGAGACGAGCAGTACGACGTCGCTGGCGGCAGGGTGTTTCGGGCGAGCAACGGCAACGGTGATGTGGCGCGCTATTAGGCAAACGGGAGGGCTAGTCGGGCCCTACTCGACGCGACGAGTTCAATGGCAACACGCCCGTGACCATTTGGTCACCGGAGACTCGTCGGCGACGAGCTCCGCGGCGCTGCGTTCGGGCGCTTCGGCGGCAGCTAGCTAGGGCGTGCGAGAGAGCAAACGGAGAGCAGGAGGGGTGGAGCTCACCGAGCAGCACACACGAAAGGCCCTTGGGGGGTTTAGGAGCTGCAGAGTCGACGGCGCTCGTCGGAGACGCGCCGGGGATCCGAGGAAGAAGACGAGGCCGGGGCAGCGTTCGAGGGTGCCCGGCGTCCTGCGGCTTGACGGGGAGGCGTAGTCGAGGGAGGCGGAGCGAGCGGACATGTCGGAGAGGCGCGGAGGTCGCGGTGGCCGCGAGTTCTACGGCGGCGAGGCCATGGCGGCGCTCGGTTGCGGTGGGGGAACGAGGGGGAGTGGCGAGGTGGATCTGAGGGGAGAGGAAGAGGCGCAGGAACCGAGGGCGAGAGTGGGGGCGAGTGGGAGGCGGGATCGAGGAGGCGGGGGCGTGGCGGCCTTATCCTCTCCTCGGCGCCGGCGAGGGGTGTTCGGTGGCGACGCGTCCCTGTTTCGACCCGGGTCGGGGGAACAGGGAAGGGAGACGAGGCAGGGGGCTGGGCCGGTGGTTGGCAAGCTGGGCCAGGTGGGCCGGTCTGTCCAGTGGGGGGGTTCTTTTTCTTTTCTTTTCTTTATTTTTCTTTTCTATTTTATTTCACTTTAAAATATTTAGGCACTTTCTAAAAAATGTTTTCTCCACAATAATTACCAGTGCAATATTTGGCACCCACCGAACGTTTTTGTTTTGACTTTTGAAAACTTTGGGTGTTTGTCACTAATTCATTTTTTTGAATTTGAAATGTTTTGAACTAACACTTGATTAGCAACAGTAACAGAGATGACATGGCATCATCAGGAGAGTTTTACTGTAGCCTAATTATCCGGGCGTTACTAGGACTCTCAAAATAATATAAGTGAAGCATGAGAGAACAAATATTTCTATAAAAATAGGACCACCGCCGTGCTCTAAAAGATATAAGTGAAGCACTAGAGCAAAAACTATATAGCTCAAAAGATATAAGTGAAGCACAAAGAGTATTCTAATAAATTCCGACTAATGTGTGTCTCTCCCAAAAGGTGTGTACAGAAAGAATGATTGTGGTGAACTAAAAAACAAAGACTCAAATCATACAAGACGCTCCAAGCAAAACACATATCATGTGGTGAATGAAAATATAGCTCCAAGTAAAGTTACCGATGGACGAAGACAAAAGAGGGGATGCCTTCCGGGGCATCCCCAAGCTTTGGCTTTGTGGTGTCCTTGGATTTACCTTGGGGTGCCTTGGGCATCCCCAAGCTTAGGCTCTTTCCACTCCTTGTTCCATGATCCATCAAATCTCTACTCAAAACTTGAAAACTTCACAACACAAAACTCAACAGAAAATCTCATGAGCTCTGTTAGCGAAAGAAAATAAAACACCACTTCAAGGTACTGTAATGAACTCATTCTTTATTTATATTTGTGTTAAACCTACTGTATTCCAACTTCTCTATGGTTCATAAACTCTATTACTAGCCATAGCTTCATCAAAATAAGCAAACAACACACGAAAAACAGAATCTGTCAAAAAGAGAACAGTCTGTAGTAATCTGTATCTAACGCAAACTTCTGGAACTCAGAAAAATCTACCAAAATAGGACGACCTAGATAATTTGTTTATTGATCTACTGCAATTGGAATCAGTATTTTATCACGTTCTGGTGATTTTTAACAATTGTTTTCATGAACAGAAAGTTTCTGGAATTTTCAGCAAGATAAAATAACTATTAACCAAGAAGATCCTATAGGTTTAACTTGGCAAAAACACTAATTAAAACATAAAAACACATCTAACCAGAAGCTAGATGGATTATTTATTCCTAAACAAAACCAACAAGCAAGAAATAAAAATATAATTGGGTTGCCTCCCAACAAGCGCTATCGTTTAACGCCCCTAGCTAGGCATAAAGGCAAGGATAGATCTAGGTATTGCCATAATAATGGTAAGGAAAATCGTGAAAACTCCTCTCGTATTCCCTGCGTTCAGCAGCAAGTTTCCTTTGTGGCAAGCAAAAGTAATCAAAGGGGTTAAATTTAATAGGGCAAAAATCCCCAAAATCAAGCTCGGGAGGTATGGGTTCCTCCCTTGGCCCCTTATATTGCACAACCAATTCATCATTACAAGCGTTCTTTTGACAAAAAGTCCCGAGCCTTTGCTCAAGAGAAAAACCTAACCCATTATTCTGAATAGCAGAGTCATCATTAAGTTCAGAAATTCTATCAACTAGAACATCGGTAGGAACCTTTTTTCTAAGGTTTTCATTATAAGCAACATGATCCAAACATTGTAAACGCATTATGTCTTCTTGATTAAAAAGGATAGCTTCTATGGGAGGATGACCAGCATCCACCCTATAATGTGCAAAAATTTCTCTAGCCTCTTTCATTATAAATCTGAACTCATGAGCCAAAAAGATAGTAGCGGCACGCTTAACAGAAGAGTACTCAATATTAGAAAATTCTAGGAAAATTCTTTGTATGCAAGGATGCATGTGAAGAAATTGCCTTTCAAGTTCTACTACGAGCAAGGATATTGCATCCGCAAGACTACTAGTTCTATGAAAAATAGAACCACCCATAATGGGCAAAGCACCGGCACAAGTAAAGAAATCTTGAATAACTCCCTTCCCAATAATATTACCACTACCGACTCTAAGATTTTTAGTATGCAAGATAGTGGGTTCCTCGGGAGGATCATTGAAAGCATCAAAATTTTCCATGTTATTATTATTGCCTTCATCAACGATAATGATGTCTACTACGCAACCTTCTTCTTGTAGACGTTGTTGGGCCTCCAAGTGCAGAGGTTCGTAGGACAGTAGCAAATTTCCCTCAAGTGGATGACCTAAGGTTTATCAATCCGTGGGAGGCGTAGGATGAAGATGGTCTCTCTCAAGCAACCCTGCAACCAAATAACAAAGAGTCTCTTGTGTCCCCAACACACCCAATACAATGGTAAATTGTATAGGTGCACTAGTTCGGCGAAGAGATGGTGATACAAGTGCAATATGGATGGTAGATATAGGTTTTTGTAATCTGAAAATATAAAAACAGCAAGGTAACTAATGATAAAAGTGAGCACAAACGGTATTGCAATGCTAGGAAACAAGGGCTAGGGTTCATACTTTCACTAGTGCAAGTTCTCTCAACAATAATAACATAATTGGATCATATAATTATCCCTCAACATGTAACAAAGAGTCACTCCAAAGTCACTAATAGTGGAGAACAAACGAAGAAATTATGGTAGGGTATGAAACCACCTCAAAGTTATTCTTTCCAATCAATCCGTTGGGCTATTCCTATAAGTGTCACAAACAGCCCTAGAGTTCGTACTAGAATAACACCTTAAGACACAAATCAACCAAAACCCTAATGTCACCTAGATACTCCAATGTCACCTCAAGTATCCGTGGGTATGATTATACGATATGCATCACACAATCTCAGATTCATCTATTCAACCAACACATAGAACCTCAAAGAGTGCCCCAAAGTTTCTACCAGAGAATCAAGACGAAAACGTGTGCCAACCCCTATGCATAGGTTCATGGGCGGAACCCGCAAGTTGATCACCAAAACATACATCAAGTGAATCACGTGATATCCCATTGTCACCACAGATACGCACGACAAGACATACGTCAAGTGTTCTGAAATCATTAAAGACTCAATCTGATAAGATTACTTCAAAGGGAAAACTCAATTCATTACAAGAGAGTAGAGGGGGAGAAGCAACATAAGATCCAACTATAGTAGCAAAGCTCGCGATACATCAAGATCGTGCCAAATCAAGAACACGAGAGAGAGAGAGAGAGAGAGAGAGAGAGAGAGAGATCAAACACATAGCTACTGGTACATACCCTCAGCCCCGAGGGTGAACTACTCCCTGCTCGTCATGGAGATCGCCGGGATGATGAAGATGGCCACCGGTGAGGGTTCCCCCCTCCGGCAGGGTGCCGGAACAGGTTCCCGATTGGTTTTTGGTGGCTACAGAGGCTTGCGGCGGCGGAACTCCCGATCTATTATGTTCCCCGATTATTTTAGGGTATATGGATATATATAAGCGGAAGAAATACATCAGGGGAGCCACGAGGGGCCCACGAGGGTGGAGGGCACGCCCAGGGGGGTGGGCACGCCCCCTGCCTCGTGCCTTCCTCGTTGCTTTCTTGACGTGGACTCCAAGTCTCCCGGGTTGCTTTCTTTCCAAAAATAACTTCTCCAGAAGGTTTCATTCCGTTTCGACTCCGTTTGATATTCCTTTTCTTCAAAACACTGAAACAAGGGGAAAAATAGGAACTGGCACTGGGCTCTGGGTCAATAGGTTAGTCCCAAAAGTAATATAAAAGTGCATAGTAAAGCCCATAAAACATCCAAGATGGATAATATAATAGCATGAATACTTCATAAATTATAGATACGTTGGAGACGTATCAGCATCCCCAAGCTTAATTCCTACTCGTCCTCGAGTAGGTAAATGATAAAAGAAATAATTTATGAAGTGCGAATGCTAGCAGGTGCACAAGTTTGATCAATGATAATTTCAATCACCTTTTCTAGCATCATTATATGTCATAACAGTAGCTCAACTCATAGAACTTTGCATGATCAAGTAACAAGCTATTCACATGTTAAAGTATAGATCATAAACTTTCTTGAAAACTAACAAATAGTTCTCAGTCATCAAACAATTGCAATTCATCTTATTTTTAGGAAGGGTCTATGTCAGAGCTTTGATTCAGCAAACTTCACATACTCAACTATCATTTAGTCTTCCATGATTGCTATCACTCAAAAGCATATTTTTAGAACAAATAGTATTCATCGAACACAGAGAAAGATAGGGGCTTAATGGTTCGCCTCCCAACCTTTTACCTCAAGGGTAATGTCAACAGTAATAATTCATGCTCAAATATATTTGAATGGCCATATATGCTTAGATCTTTCCATCACATGATGCTTGCCAACTAAAGAGTAGGTTGGAATGAGAAGGAATACTACTGACTCTTGCATAAAAGTAAAAGATAGGCCCTTCGCAGAGGGAAGCAGGGATTTGCATGCCAGAGCTCGAAGCAAAAAACAGAGATGAAAATAAATTTGAGAGGTATGCTTTCATTGTCAACATAACGACCAAGAGTTCCCAATATCTTCCATACTACATACATTATAGGCGGTTCCCAAACAGAAAGGTAAAGATTTTTACTCCCCCTCCACCAACAATCATCAATCCATGGCTTGCCCGAAACAACGGGTGCCTCCAACTAACATCAATCCTGGGGGAGTTTTGTTTGCAATTATTTTTGATTTGATTTTGATCTTTTGATCATGGGACTAGGCATCCCAGTTACCGGCCATTTTCTCGTGAATGATGAGCGGAGTCCACTCATCGTGAGAATAACCCACCTAGCATGGAAGATACTGCTAACCCGTAGTCGCTACATGAGCGATTCGGGCATACAAAACAGATTATTATTTGAAGGTTTAGAGTTTGGCACATGCAAATTTACTTGGAACGGCAGGTAAATACCGCATATAGGTAGATATGGTGGACACTCATGGAAGAAACTTGGTTCAAGGAATTTGGATGCACAAGCAGTATTCCTGCTTAGTACAGATATTTTGGCTAGCAAAGGATTCTAAATAGCAAGCACCACATGTTAGAGGATCCAAAACAATATAACTTATACAAATATACCCAAGCATAACTCATTATGTTGTCTTCCTTGTCCAACTTCAACTAATTTGCTCAGGTTTGAAAATAATTAATGGGGATCGCAATCATAGAAGATGTCCAAGATAGTATATTTATATGTGAAATCTCTCTTCCTTCAATATTCTTTCATGAATTGTTCAAGTGACCAATACAATGTTTGCTAACCTTCAATAGATTTACCACCTCTACTTCTTATATGTGAAGGCATTACTCCCCATGGGAAAGGCATATGAAACATATATAATTTCAGATTTATGACATTCAAATCATTCAACCATTTACTCATGGGATATAAGTGAAGCACACGAGTAAATGACAAACTACTCCAAAAAGATATAAGTGAAGATCAATGAGTAGTTATGTAACTATGTGAAGACTCTCTAACATTTAAAGATTTCAGATCTAGGTATTTTATTTCAACAGCAAGCAAAGCAAAAGAAAATAAAATGACGCTCCAAGCAAAACACATATCATGTGGTGAATAAAAATATAGCTCCAAGTAAAGTTACCGATAAATGAAGACGAAAGAGGGGATGCCATCCGGGGCATCCCCAAGCTTAGGCTCTTGGTTGTCCTTGAGTATTACCTTGGGGTGCCTTGGGCATCTCCAAGCTTAGGCTCTTGCCACTCCTTATTTCATAGTCCATCGAATCTTTACCCAAAACTTGAAAACTTCACAACACAGAACTCAACAGAAACTCGTAAGCTCCGTTAGCGAAAGAAAAGAAAACACCACTTCAAGGTACTGTAATGAACTCATTCTTTATTTATATTGGTGTTAAACCTACTGTATTCCAACTTATCTATGGTTTATAAACTATTTTACTAGCCATAGATTCATCAAAATAAGCAAACAAACACACGAAAAACAGAATCTGTCGAAAACAGAATAGTCTGTAGTAATCTGTAACTAGCGCAAACTTCTGGAACTCAAAAACTTCAGCCAAAATAGGACGACCTAGAAAAAAAATTATTGATCTTCTGCAATTGGAATAAATATTTTATCACGTTCTGGTGATTTTAAACAATTGTTTTCGTGAACAGAAAGTTTCTGGAGTTTTCAGCAAGATCAAATAACTATCATCCAAGAAGATCCTATAGGTTTAACTTGGCACAAACACTAATTAAAACACAAAACCACATCTAAACAGAAGATAGATAGATTATTTATTCCTAAACAGAACCAAAAAGCAAGAAACTAAAATAAAATTGGGTTGCCTCCCAACAAGCGCTAACGTTTAACGCCCCTAACTAGGCATGATGATTTCAATGATGCTCGCATAAAAGATAAGAATTGAAACATAAAGAGAGCATCATGAAGAATATGACTAGCACATTTAAGTCTAACCCACTTCCTATGCATAGGGATTTTGTGAGCAAACAATTTATGGGAACCATAATCAACTAGCATAGGAAGGCAAAACAAGCAAATCTTCAAGATTTTCAACACATAGAGAGGAAACTTGATATTATTGCAATATGTAGAAGCATATGATCCTATCTCATAATAATTTTCAGTAGCATCATGAATGAATTCAACAATATAACCAGCACTAAAGCATTCTTTTCATGATTTACAAGCATAGAATTTTTACTACTCTCCACATAAGCAAAATTCTTCTCATTCGGAATAGTGGGAGTTTCATAAGAGACTTGAATACTATAAATTGTTTCCACATTAAAAGAGTAATGTTCAGAAAAAGGGTAATCATAATCATGACAAGTTTTATAAATATAATCATCACTACTTTTTATAGCATAAGTTTCATCACAATAATCATCATAAGTAGAACGCATGCTATCATCATAACAACTTTGCATATCAAAACTTGGGAGGCTAAAAATATCATCTTCATCAAACATAGCTTCCCCAAGCTTGTGGATTTGCATATCATTAGCATCATGGATATTCAAGGAATTCATACTAACAACATTGCAATCATGCTCATCATTCAAAGATTTAGTGCCAAACATTTTAATGCATTCTTCTTCCAACACTTTGGCACAATTTTCCTTTCCATCATACTCACGAAAGATATTAAAAAGATGAAGCGTATGAGACAAACTCAATTCCATTTTTTATAGTTTTCTTTTATAAACTAAACTAGTGCTAAAACAAGAAACAAAAAGATTCGATTGCAAGATCTAAAGATATACCTTCAAGCAATCACCTCCCCGGCAACAGCGCCAGAAAAGAGCTTAATGTCTACTACGCAACCTTCTTCTTGTAGACGTTGTTGGGCCTCCAAGTGCAGAGGTTTGTAGGACATTAGCAAATTTCCCTCAAGTGGATGACCTAAGGTTTATCAATCCGTGGGAGGCGTAGGATGAAGATGGTCTCTCTCAAGCAACCCTGCAACCAAATAACAAAGAGTCTCTTGTGTCCCCAACACACCCAATACAATGGTAAATTGTATAGGTGCACTAGTTCGGCGAAGAGATGGTGATACAAGTGCAATATGGATGGTAGATATAGGTTTTTGTAATCTGAAAATATAAAAACAGCAAGGTAACTAATGATAAAAGTGAGCACAAACGGTATTGCAATGCTAGTAAACAAGGCCTAGGGTTCATACTTTCACTAGTGCAAGTTCTCTCAACAATAATAACATAATTGGATCATATAACTATCCCTCAACATGCAACAAAGAGTCACTCCAAAGTCACTAATAATGGAGAACAAACGAAGAGATTATGGTAGGGTATGAAACCACCTCAAAGTTATTCTTTCCAATCAATCCGTTGGGCTATTCCTATAAGTGTCACAAACAGCCCTAGAGTTCGTACTAGAATAACACCTTAAGACACAAATCAAACAAAACCCTAATGTCACCTAGATACTCCAATGTCACCTCAAGTATCCGTGGGTACGATTATACGATATGCATCACACAATCTTAGATTCATCTATTAAACCAACACATAGAACCTCAAAGAGTGCCCCAAAGTTTCTACCAGAGAATCAAGACGAAAATTTGTGCCAACCCCTATGCATAAGTTCATGGGCGGAACCCGCAAGTTGATCACCAAAACATACATCAAGTGAATCACGTGATATCCCATTGTCACCATAGATACGCACGGCAAGACATACGTCAAGTGTTCTCAAATCATTAAAGACTCAATCCGATAAGATTACTTCAAAGGGAAAACTCAATTCATTACAAGAGAGTAGAGGGGGAGAAGCAACATAAGATCCAACTATAGTAGCAAAGCTCGCGATACATCAAGATCGTGCTAAATCAAGAACACGAGAGAGAGAGAGATCAAACACATAGCTACTGGTACATACCCTCAGCCCCGAGGGTGAACTACTCCCTCCTCATCATGGAGATCGCCGGGATGATGAAGATGGCCACCGGTGAGGGTTCCCCCCTCCGGCAGGGTGCCGGAACAGGTTCCCGATTGGTTTTTGGTGGCTACAGAGGCTTGCGGCGGCGGAACTCCCGATCTATTATGTTCCCCGATCGTTTTAGGGTATATGGATATATATAAGCGGAAGAAATACGTCAGGGGAGCCACAGGGGGCCCACGAGGATGGAGGGCACGCCCAGCAGGGTCGGCGCGCCCCCCTGCCTCGTGCCTTCCTCGTTGCTTTCTTGACGTGGACTCCAAGTCTCCCGGGTTGCTTTCTTTCCAAAAATAACTTCTCCAGAAGGTTTCATTCCGTTTCGACTCCGTTTGATATTCTTTTTCTTCGAAACACTGAAACAAGGGAAAAAACAGGAACTGGCACTGGGCTCTGGGTCAATAGGTTAGTCCCAAAAGTAATATAAAAGTGCATAGTAAAGCCCATAAAACATCCAAGATGGATAATATAATAGCATGAATACTTCATAAATTATAGATACATTGGAGACGTATCAGATAGCCTCCCCAGATTCAGACATAACGACAGCAAACTCAAGGAACACGAGAAAAGAGGGAGCGGAAAGAGAGAGCAAATAAGACGGCAAGGGTGAAGTGGGGGAGAGGAAAACGAGAGGCAAATGGCAAATAATGTAATGCGAGGGATAAGAGTTTGTGCTGGGTACTTGGTATGTCTTTACTTGTGCGTAGACTCCCCGGCAACGGCGCCAGAAATCGCACGTTGGCGGGAGATCAAATCTTGACTTGACTTGGCGTAAGCCTCCCCGGCAACGTCGCCAGAAATCCTTCTTGCTGCCTCTTGAGCACTGCGTTGGTTTTTCCCTTAAAGAGGAAAGGGTGATGTAGCAAAGTAGCGTAAGTATTTCCCTCAGTTTTTGACAACCAAGGTATCAATCCAGTAGGAGGCCACACGCAAGTCCCTCGTACCTACACAAACAAATAAGAACCTTGCAACCAACGGGATAAAGGGGTTGTCAATTCCTTCACGGCCACTTGCAAAAGTGAGATCTGATAGAGATAATAAGATAATTTTTTTGGTATTTTTATGATAAAGATTAAAAGTAAAGAACGTAAAATAAATTAGATGTAAACTTATATGATGGAGAATAGACCCGGGGGCCATAGGTTTCACTAGTGGCTTCTCTCAAGATAGCATAAGTATTAGGGTGGGTGAACAAATTACTGTCGAGCAATTGATAGAATTGAGCATAGTTATGAGAATATCTAGGCATGATCATGTATATAGGCATCACGTCCGTGACAAGTAGACCGACTCCTGCCTGCATCTACTACTATTACTCCACACATCGACCGCTATCCAGCATGCATCTAGAGTATTAAGTTCATAAGAACAGAGTAACGCATTAGGCAAGATGACATGATGTAGAGGGATAAACTCAAGCAATATGATATAAACCCCATCTTTTTATCCTCGATGGAAACAATACAATACGTGTCATTTCCCCTTCTCTCACTGGGATCGAGCACCGCAAGATTGAACCCAAAGCTAAGCACTTCTCCCATTGCAAGAAAGATCAATCTAGTAGGCCAAACCAAACTGATAATTCGAAGAGACTTGCAAAGATAACCAATCATACATAAAAGAATTCAGAGAAGATTCAAATATTGTCCATAGATAATCTTGATCATAAACCCACAATTCATCGGATCTCGACAAACACACCGCAAAAAGAGTTACATCAAATAGATCTCCAAGAAGATCGAGGAGAACTTTGTATTGAGATCCAAAGAGAGAGAAGAAGCCATCTAGCTAATAACTATGGACCCGAAGGTCTGTGGTAAACTACTCACACATCATCGGAGAGGCTATGGTGTTGATGTAGAAGCCCTCAATGATCGATGCCCCCTCCGACGGAGCGCCGGAAAAGGCCCCAAGATGGGCTCTCATGGGTACAGAAGGTTGTGGCGGCGGAAATAGGTTTTCGTGGTGCTCCTGGATGGTTTCGGGGTACATAGGTATATATAGGAGGAAGAAGTAGGTCAGCGGAGCCACGAGGGGCCCACGAGGGTGGAGGGCGCGCCCAGGGGGTAGGTGTGCCCCCTGCCTCGTGGCCTCCTCGTTGATTGCTTGACGTCCACTCCAAGTCCTCTGGATCACGTTTGTTCCAAAAATCACGCTCCCGAAGGTTTCATTCCGTTTGGACTCCGTTTGATATTCTTTTTCTACGGAACACTGAAATAGGCAAAAAACAGCAATTTGCACTAGGCCTTGGGTTAATAGGTTAGTCCCAAAAATAATATAAAAGTGTATAATAAAGCCCATTAAACATCCAAAACAGAATATATAATAGCATGGAGCAATCAAAAATTATAGATACGTTGGAGACGTATCACCCACCTAAGCCGAAACCCTAGTCCTCGTGGACATTTTCCATCCACCC